>NW_024435223.1:0-10744 GCF_017639785.1 Mesocricetus auratus | reverse complement strand
TAGGTTTATGGTAGGTTTAGATTTAGGGATATGGTTAGGGTTGGTTAGGATTAGGGTTCGAATTCGGGTTAGGGATTAGAGTTAGTGTTAGGTTTAGGCTTAAGTTTAGGTTAGGATTAGGGTTAGGCTTAAGCTTAGGGTTATGGTTAGGATTAGGGATAGTGTTGTGGTAGGGTTAGATTTAGGGGTATGGTTAGGGTTGCTTAGCATTAGGTTTCGAAATCAGGTTAGGGGATATGGTTAGGGTTAGGTTTAGGCTTAAGGGTAGGGTTAGGGTTAAGTTTAGGCTTAAGCTTCGGGTTAGCGTTAGGGTTAGTATAGGATTAGTGTTAGGTTTGGGGATAGGGTTAAGGTAGGGTTAGGGTTAGGGATAGGGTTAGGGTTAGTGATAGGGTTCAGGTAGGGTTAGGGGTTAGAAATAGGGTTAGGGTTAGGGCTATTGTTAGCGTTAGGGTTAGGGTTATGATTAGGTTAAGGTTACAGTTTGGGTTAGGGCTAGCATTAGGGTTAGGGTTAGGCTAAGGGTTAGGGTTAGGGTTTGAGTTAGGTTTAGGATTAAGGTTAAGTTTAGGCATAGAGTTAGGGTAGTGTTAGGGTTAGTGTAAGAGTTAGGGCTAGGGTTAGGGTTAGGCTTAGGGTTAGGGCTAGGGTTAGGGTTAACGTTAGGTTTAGGGTTAGGTTATGGTTAGGGTTAGGTTTAGGTTAGGGTTAGAGTTAGGGTTAGGGATAGGGTTAGGGTTAGAAGTTAGTGTTATGGTTAAGGTTAGGGCTAGGGTTAGGGTTAGGTTTAGGGTTAGGTTTAGGGTTAGGATTAGGAATAGTTTTAGCATAGAGTTAGTGTTAGGGATAGGGTTATGGTTAGGGTTAGGGTTGGTGTTTGTGTTAGGGTTAGGTTTAGGGGTTAGACGTTAGGTTTATGGTTAGTGTTAGCATTAGGTTAAGTTTAGTGATAGTTTTAGTGTTAGGGTTAGGGTTAGCATTAGGGTTAGGGTTAATGTTAGGGTTAGGGTTAGGGTTAGGTTTAGGTTAGGGTTATCGTTAGCACCTTACTGAAACCTAACGATACAACGATGTGAGAGAAACTACAGGTGTAAATTATAGAAAACTAAGGATACAACTCTGTGTGAGATTCTACACGTGTACCTTATTGAAAACAAACGATACAAAATTGTGTGAGAATCTACAAATGTACCTTATTGAAAAGTAACGATACAACACAGTATGAGAATCTATCCATGCAACTCTTGGAAAATATCGATACAACACTCTGTGAGAAACTATATGCAAAATTTCTTGAAAACTAGTGTTACAAAACTGTGTGAGAATCTATAAGTGTACCTATTTGAAAACTAGCGATACCACACTGTTTGGGAAACTTCATGGGTAGCTTCTTGAAAACTAAGGATACAATGCTGTGTGAGATTCTTCACGTGTACCTTATTGAAAACTAAAGACACAACTCTGTGTAAGTATCTACACTTGTAACTTATTGAAAACTAACGATACAACACAGTTTAAAAATATACCTGTAGCCGGGCGGTGGTGGCACATGCCTTTAATCCCAGCAGTCGGGAGGCAGAAGCAGGCAGACCTCTGTGTGTTCGAGGCTGGGCAGGACCGATAGCCTCGAAAACAATACAGAGAAACCCTGTCTCGAAAAAACAAAACAAAAAACCCAAAGAAACAAAAAAGAATCTACCCGTGTAACTTCTTGGAAACTATCGACCCAACACTGTTTGAGAATCTACATGCATAATTTCTTGAAAACTTAGGATACAACACTGTGTGAAGATCTACACGTGTACTTCTTAGAAACTATCTACACAACACTGTGTGAGAATCTACATGCATAATTTCTTGACAACTAATGATACAACACTGTGTGAATATCTACACGTGTAAATACTTGGAAACCATCGATACAACACAGTGCCAGAATTTACACCTGGAACTTCTTGGAAACTATCGATACAACTCTGTCAGAAACTTCATGCTTAATTTTTTGAAAACTAACGATACAATACTTTGTGAGAATCGATAAACGTAACTTATTGAAAACTAACGATACAGCACTGTGTGAGAAACTAATATCTAACTTCTTGAAAACTAACGATACAACACTGTTTGAGAATCTACATGCATAACATCTTGAAAACTATCTATATAACACTCTATAAGAAGCTTCATGTGTAACTTCTTGAAAACTAACGATACAACACTTTCTGAGAATGTATACATGTAACTTATTGAAAATTAACGATAAAATACTGTGTGAGAATCTATACGTGTAACTTATTAAAATTAACGATACAACACTGTCTGAAAATCTACATGTTTAACATACTGAAAATTAACAATACAACACTGTCTGAGACTCTACACGTGTAACTTACTGAAAACTAACGATACAAAACTGTGTCAGTAACTACATGTGCAACTACTAGAAAAAAAGTTACAACACTGGATGAGATTCTACACGTGTAACCTATTGAAAGTTAACGATACAGCTCTGGTGAGAATCTACAATGTAAATAATTGAAATTTAACGAAACAACACTGTCTGAGAATCTGTATTTTATTGAGAAGAAACGATATAACCCTGGGTTTGAATCTATATGCGTAACTTCTTGAAAATAAAGGACACAACATTGTCTGAGAAACTACATGTGTATCTTCTTGAAAACTAATGATACAACACTGTGTGAGAATCTGTAAGTGTAACTTCTTGAGAACTAACGATACAACACTGTCTGAGAAGCTATTCGTGTAAATTATTGAAAATTAATGATACAACAATGTGTGAGAATCTACAAGTGTAACTAATTGAAAATTAACAAAACAACACAGTCTGAGAATCTACATGGGTATCATATTGAAAAATAACGATACAACACTGTGTGAGAAACTACACTTGTATCATAATGAAAAGTAACAATACAACCCTGTGAATGAAACTATATGCGTAACATATTGAAAATAAAGGACTCAACACTGTCTGAGAATCTACACTTGTAATTTCTTGATAAACTAACAATACAACCCTGTGTGAAAAATTACATGCGTAACTTCTTGAAAACTAACGATACAAAACTGTGAGAGAATCTACATGTATAAATTCTTAAGCACAAATGATACAACACTGTGTGACTATCTATTTGTGCAACTTCTTGAAAACTAATGACATAGAACTGTGTGAGAATCTATCTACATAACTTCTTGAAATCCAATGATACAATTTTGAGTTCTAAACTGAATGCATAATATCTTGAAAACTAACAAAGTAACTCTGTGTGATCAACTACATTACTAACTTCTAGAACACTAACAATACAACGCTGAGAAACTATAAGCGTAACTTCTTGAAAACTAATGGTACAACACTGTGTGAGGTTCTACACGTGTAACTTACTGAAAATTAGTGATACAACACTGTCTGAGAATCTATACGTGTAACCTATTGAAAATTAATGATACAACTCTCTGTGAGAATCTACACATGTAAATAATTAAAATTTTACAAAACAACACTGTCTGAGAATCTACACGTATGACTTATTGACAATTAACGATACAAAGCAATGTGAGGAACTACATGTATATCTTATTGAAACTAACCATACAACCCTGTGTTTGAAACTATATGTGTAACTTCTTGAAAATAAAAGACTCAACACTGTCAGGGTATCTACACGTGTAAGTTCTTGAAAACTAACGATACAACAGTGTCTGAGAATCTATAAGCATAACTCCTTGAAAACTAATGATACAACACTGTCTGAAAATCTACACGTGTAACTAATTGAAAATTAACAAAAAAACACTGTCTGGGAATCTACACGTGTAACTTATTGAAAATTTATGGTACAACACTCTCTGAGAATCATACAAGTGTATCTTATTGAAAAGTAACGTTACAGCACTCTGTGAGAAACTACATATGTAACTACTTGTAAACTCACGATACAACATTGTGTGAGAATCTACACCTGTAACTTCTTGAAAACTAATGATACAACACTGTCTGAGAATCTACACGTTTATCTTATTGAAAAGTAACAATACAACAATGTGTTTGAATCTATATGCATAACCTTGAAAATAAAGGGCACAACATTGTTTGAGAATATGCACGTGTAACTTATTGAAAATAAACGATTCAACACTGTGTGAGAAACCACACGTGTAACTAATTGAAAATTAACGAAACAACACTGTCTGAGTACCTACACGTGTGATGTATTGAAAAATAATGATACAACACTGTGTGAGAATCTATGAGCATAACTTCTTGAAAACTTTCGATGCAACACTGTCTGAGAATCTACACGTGCGACTTATTGAAAATTAACGATAAAACACTGTGTGAGAATCTACACGTGTAACTAATTGAAAATTAACGATACAGCACTGTGTGAGAATCTACACCTGTAACTAATTGAAAATTAACGAAACAACACTGTCTATCTACATGTGTAACTTCTTGAAAACAAACGATAAAATACTGTGTGAGAAACTACATGTGTAACTACTTTAGCAACACTGATAATCTACACGTGTAACTTATTGAAAAGTAGTGATACAACACTGTGTTTGAATTTATATGTGTAAACTTGAAAATAAAGGACACAACACTGTCTGAGAATCTACATGTGTAACTTCTTGAAAAATACTGATACAACAATGTGTGAGAAACTGCTTGTTTAACTTCTTGAAAACTAATGATACAACACAGTGTGGGAACCTACATGTGTAACTTATTGAAATCAAACAGTAAAAAACTGCCTGTACATATATACATGTAACTTATTGAAAAAAATGAAACAACACTTTGTGTGAAACTAAGTGAGTAACATCATGAAAACAAACGATACAACAGTGTGAGAATCTATATTAGTAACTTATTGAAAACTAATAATACAGAAGTGTGTGAAAATCTATATATGTAACTTCTTGAATTCTAATGATACAACACTGTGTAAGAAACCAAACGTGTAACTACTTGAAAACTAACGATACAATACTGAGTGACAATCTATATACATAAGTTCTTAAAAACTAATGATGCAACACAGTGTGAGTATATCCTCGTGTAAATTATAAAAATTAATGACATAACACTGTTTGAGAAACAACATGCGTATCATCTTGAAAATGAACGATACAACACTATGAGAGAATGTACATGTGCAACTTCTTAAAAACAAATGATGCAACACAGTGTGAGTATCTATGTCCTTAACTCCTTCAAATCTAATGACAAGCACTGTGTGAGAATCTATCTACGTAATTCCTTGAAATCTAACGATACAACTCTGAGTTCTAAACTGAATGTATAACTTCTTGAAAACTAACGAAATAACACTATGTGAGAAACTACATTAGTAACTTCTGGAAAACTAACGATACAACACTGTCTGTGAATCTGCATGTGTAAATTATTGAAAACTAACCATACAAAACTGTGTGAGAAACTACATGTCTAACTACTTGAAAACTAACAATACAACACTGTCTGAGTGTATCTTATTGAAAAGTAATGATACAACACTGTGTTTGAATCTACATGTGTAACTTCTTGAAAATAAAGGACACAATACTGTGTGAAAATCTACACGTGTATCTTATTGAAAATTAACGATACAACACTGTGGGAGAATCTACACGTGTAACTTACAGAAAACTAACCATACAACACTCTTTGAGAAACTACATCTGTATCTACTTGAAAACTAATATTCCACACTCTGTGAGAATCTACATGTCTAACTACTTGAAAACTAACGATATAACACTCTCTGAGCAAATACACGTGTATCCTATTGAAAAGTAATGACACAAGACTGTGTTTGATTCTATATGCGTAACTTCTTGAAAATAAAGAAGTATCCTTATTTGATTCAGTCAGTTATATGTCATCCATAAAATGATATATTAATGAATGTGGAAATTTTTTGTGAATTATTTCTAGAGGTTTATGAACAAAATATTGACACAAAGTTGGGCTATTTAACATACTTTCAGGCAGTACTTTCCAGTGGAATCTCTGTACCGGTTAGGAATTATTATAGGTAGGCACTGAGAAGGCAAATTTTCTCTGTCATTTTCTAGTAACGGTATGATGGAGAAGCAATCTTTTAATTCTATAACTATAATTGGCCAATCCTTAGGTATTAGCAAAGGTAGTGGCCTCCCGGGTTGTAGAGATCCCATAGGCTGAATTACCTTGTTGATGGCTCTAAGATCAGTAACCATTCTCTACTTACCAGACTTCTTCTTGACAACAAAAACAGGTTAATTCCATCCACTAGTTGATTCCTCAATAAGTCCAGCATCTAGCTGTTCCAGAAGTAACTTCTCCAAAACCTCTAAATTCTCAGATTTCATAGGCCATAGACCTACCCAGACAGGTTCATCTGTTAGCCATTTTAAGGGCAGAGCTTTCGGTGCTCTGTAGGTTTGACATTAGCATCCTGTTTTGTACGGACATTATGTTTGCCATCAGCCTTCTGTAATGCCTTACAACATTTCTTCTATGATCTAGAGTTTGTCTATGATTCATATATGATACAGGAGTGATGTTAATTTGGGTATCCCATTACTGTAATAAATCACGACCCCAAAGATTCATAGCAATATCTTCGACATATGGTCTCAACCTTCCTCTCTGCCCTTCTAGTCCAATACATTCTTTCCATCTGACACTTTGTTTCACATGATATAAGGTCCTGATTCCAAGAAATTGGACATTTACATCTTTAGAGGGCCAACCTACCGGCCAGTATTTTTCAGTTATTATTGTTACATTATCTCCAATGTCTAAAACCCCATTAAATAATTTATTATTCGCTTTTACAGCTAATTTAAATCTACGATGTTGTACAGAAGTTTGCCAGAATATACGTTTTTTGTTTCCTCCAGTATCAACTAGCTCCTCCTCAATAACTAATCTGTTATCCTCAGTGCCATTAGTCTTTACAATAGGCCGTGGATTTTCTAATTGTCCTGAGAGAGGCTGTCCTCCATTGTTACTGGGATAGATCAAAACACCTTTGATCTCGGGGCCTCTACAAGGAAGCCCCTTGTCACTTTTTCAGGCTGCAAAGGCTTACCTTGTCTGTCTGGTTGACCAACATTCTTTGGTCCAGTGTCCAACTTTTCCGCACCTCTTGCAGAGATCAGGAGGCTGAGGCCTTCTGTGTGAAGTATTTCTGTTAGAAGCATTATTTCTGGGAATGCTTTGTCTACAATTCCTACTCAAATGTCCTATTTTACCACAATTAAAACATTTAAGGTTTAGATGTGTTTTGAAACTTCTGAATATTGCTTCCCCAACCCAATTTGGTATCTCCTCGTGGACAGGATTCCTCCTAAATTTTTTAGAAATGGCTGCTCTTATCCAGGTTCCTGCCTCTGGATTGTCATACTAATCATTAGTTGTATATAAGATCCATTCCTCCAATGGTGCTGATCTGATCTTTAATGGCCACAGTATCTGTTTGTAATGTGGGTTTCCATTCTCGTAAGCCAAAGATTCTGTAAGAAGTTGCCTAATATTAGGATCAGATATTTGTAAATGTACTGCTCTGGATAATCTTTGTAAGAATTCAGAGAATCTTTCTTTCTGACCCTGTATCACTTTTGAATATGATTCAACATTTTCCCCTGGTTCACAGACCTTATGCAAAGCATTTACTGCTGCTGTTTTGCATAAATGAAATGTCTGCTCATCATAAACAGCTTGGACTTGTGGGTCAGAAAATTGCTTCTCCCCAATAATCTTAATTTCAGAAGCTTCAAAGCCATCCTACAAACCTTGAAGTTCAATGGTTTGGCTTTCTGTCTCCACAAAGCTTTCCAATGTATTTGGCAAGACTGGTCCAGATCTGCAGATATTAAATCATTCCAATCTGAGGGAGTTATCTTATTAGTAGTAGCCCATGTGTTTAGTAACTGATTAACATAAGGGCTTTGGATCCCAAAAGACAATTTGCTTGCCTTATATCTTTCATCAGAATAGGTTCCAATTTATGTGTTGTGTAACCAGTTTCGTTCCTCCGTGATGCTGGCTTGTCTACCATGGTTACTTGGAAGGCCACCTTAGGATGTCTAATAGCCATATTTCATTTGGTTCCTGGAAGCCTAGCATCAGTTGTCTCAACAACTGATGTTTCAGATGATGTATCTTTTAAAGATTGAAATTTTGCAACCATGTCGTTCTTTAGGTCTTGGATTTCCTGCATTAAAATTTGTTCCATGTCCTTGAACTGTTCATTGAGGTCTTGGATTTCCTGCGTTAAAAATTGTTTTAAGTCTTTGGACTGTTCAGTTAAACATGATTCCAAGCTTTTCATATCATCCTCCCTAAAAACTCCAAAGGCATCTATTTCTCCTTCTAGAAAACCCATTTGGTCTGACAGATAGTCAATATTGTCAGACATAGATTGAATTGACACTGCTAATTTTGAAAATTCCTCCTGACTAGACTCCATCTTAGACATAAATGTAGTGGACATTGAATTGAATGTGTCTCAAAGGTTGTCCTGATCAAATTTAACTAAATCCACTTGTTCCTCGAAGATTGTCCTGATCAAATTCCAAATTATCTGTTTTGGTAACTAAGTCCCCTTGTACCTGAATTTTTGACTCTAATTTTTGAATTGACTCTGCAAATTTGGAAGGTTCCACCTGTTTAGACTCAATCTTAGCCATAAATGCAGTAGACATTGAATTACATGTGCCTTGAAGATTGTTCTGATCAAATTCCAAATTATCTTTTTTGGTAACCAAATCACAATTTTTCCTGAACTTGTGACTCTAATTTTCTAATCATATGCACATGATTCTTCCATGTGATTACATGTATTAACAAAATAATCACAAGCATGGCACACATATACATATGAAAAATATCATAATTGTCTTTTACTGCATAATCCATTACATTGGTAATGAAATCTCTAAAATCCTGCAGTGTTAAATGATCTGCCAAGTTAAAAATTGATGTTCTTACCACCAATTCGTGATTCCTAAATTGGAAATATCACCTCTTGTTTAGTCTCAGATTAAAACACCTGTAGTTACTGCGCTTGGCCAGGCGATGGCGTAGGTGTATTGCCAAACACTGTCTCTCTGCGAAAAATAGGATGCTTCCCAAGCAACATGTGAAAACTTCGCAAACAGATTTGGGAACAAAGAGGAGTTGTGCAAATTGGGGGATTTGCTGCACTGCATAGGAGCTCGCAGTGGCGTTATTCGCTAATAAAGCCACAGGAAGGGAGAAGTGAGTCAGTGATCATCCAGCACGACAGCAAGGGAATCGGGCAGTAGGCAGGTGGTGCCAGCAGCAGATGGCCTCGTGCAGCAGATGGGCGGGGTGTTGCGGTGGGGAGCAGGTCTCATGGAGGCTGTTTGCGGCAGTGTCATGGAGCAGGTCCCGTGGCAGTCATTTGCAGCTTTGGCAGAGTCCCTCCCCGAGATCCTGTGGAAGGAAGCAGAAGATGTGAGGCAGATAGGGCTAGCTGAGGTAGCTAGCTCCTGCTCTTGCAGATGAAATGGCCACGTTTCTGGAGGGATAGGATTTGAATGGAATTCAGGGAAACGGGAGCTAGCGTGCATAATGCAGCTGAGGCTGCAGGGAGAGGCCAGGCAGCTGGAAAGCCGATTATCACTCACCTTGCAATGCCAAGTCAAGCAGCCACGGGCCATAGAGATGTGGGCTTCCAATCCACACAGCTGCCACCAGATAATGATGATATTCAATGCTATAAGGAAAACAATGTATTTATTTACCAGAGAGAGAGTTGCACATGCTAGGAGTTAGAAGCATGGCTGGCTTCCAAGAGAAAAGGGAGGCTCCTTTTCCTTTCACTTCCTTTTATATCTACCTATGTTGATTTACTTGTCCCCCATTCATGAGCCGATATCTTTGTAGGGTTCACTCCTACACAGCACTGTGTTAGAGTCCATTTAGGTAATCTCTTGATCTAACAATACAACTCTGAGTGAGGAACAACATGAATAACTACTTGAAAACAAACGATACAACACTGTGTGAGAAACTACATGTGTAACTAATTGAAAATTAACGATACAACACTGTCTGAGAATCTACACGTGTATGTTATTGAAAAGTAACGATACACAATTATGGTTGAATCTATATACTTAACTACTTGAAAATAACGGACACAAAACTGAGAATCTAAACGTGTAACTTAATGAAAATTAAAGAAACGATGCTGTGTGAGAATCTACATGTGTAACATATTGAAAATTAATGATACAACACTCTGAGAATCTGTAAGCGTAACTTCTTGAAAACTAATGATACATCACTGTCTTAAGAATCTACACGTATAACTTATTGATAATTAATGAAACAACACTGTCTGAGAATCTATAAGCCTAACTTCTTGAAAACTAACGATACTACACTGACTAAGAATCTACACTGAAACTTATTGAAAATTAACGAAACAAGACTATCTGAGAATCTACACGTGTAACTTATTGAAAACTAATGATACAACACTGTGTTTGAATCTATATGTGTAACTTATCGAAAATTAAGGACTCAACACTGTCTGAGAATCTACACGTGTGACTTCTTGAAAACTAATGATACAAAGCTGCCTGCACAACTATACGTGTAAATTACTGAAAACAAAGGACAAAACATTTTGTGGGAAACTATATGAGTAACATCTTGAAAACAAACAATACAACACTGTGTCAGAATCTATAT
>NW_024435222.1:0-3422 GCF_017639785.1 Mesocricetus auratus | reverse complement strand
AGAAAGAGTTTGGCAAAGACCCTTCTTCTTCTATTGTGTGGAACACTTTGAGAAGAATTGGTATAAGCTGTTCTTTGAATTTCTGGTAGAATTCTGCACTGAGGCCATCTGGACCTGTGCTTTTTTTGGTTGGGAGACTTTTGATGACAGCTTCTATTTCCATAGGGGTTACAGGTCTATTTAAATTGCTTATCTGTTCTTGATTTAGTTTTGGCAATTGATAGCTGTCCAGGAAGTCATCCATTTCCTTTAAATTTCCGTATTTTGTGGAGTACAGGTTTTCAAATTATGACCTAAAGATTCTCTGGATTTTTCTCAGAGTCTGTTGTTATGTCCCCCTTTTCATTTCTAATTTTGTTAATTTGTGTGTTCACTCTCTGCTGTTTGGTAAGTTTAGACAAAGGTTTGTCTATCTTGTTGATTTTCTCAAAGAACTAACTCTTCGTTGCATTGATTCTTTGTATTGTTTTCCTGGTTTCTACTTTACTGATTTCAGCCCTCAATTTGATTATTTCCTGGCGTCTACTCCTCCTGGGGGAGTGTGCTTCTTTGTGTTGTAGAGCTTTCAGCTGTGATGTTAATTCTCTGGTATAATTGTTCTCCTGTTTCTTCATGTGAGCATTTAGCGCTATGAACTTCCCCCGTAGCACTACTTTCAAAGTTTCCCATAGGTTTGAGTATGTTGTGTCTTCATTCTCATTGAATTCGAGGAAGTCTTTAATTTCTTTTTTTTATTTCCTCTTTGACCCAGGGATGGTGCAGTTGAGCATTATTCAATTTCCATGAGTTTTTAGGGTTTCTGCAATTTGTGTTGTTGTTGAATTCTAATTTTAAGGCATGGTGGTCTGATAAGATGCATGGAGTTATTCCAATGTTTTTGTAGCTGCTGAGGTTTGATATGTTGCCAAGTATGTGGTCGATTTTTGAGAAGTTTCCATGTGGTGGTGAGAAGAAGGTATATTCTTTTTTATGTGGATTAAATGTTCTATAGATATCTGTTAATCCCAGTTGGGTCATTACTTCTATTAGACGTTTTGTTCTTTGTTGAGTTTCTGTTTGGTATTCCTGTCTAGTGGTGAGAGTGGTGTGTTGAAATCTCCCACTATAACTGTGTGGAGCTTTAGATGAGATTTAACTTCTAATAATGTTTCTTTAATGAATGTGGATGCCTTTGTATTTGGGGCATAGATGTGCAGGATAGACACTTCATCTTGGTGGGTTTCACCTGTGATGAGTATGTAATGTCCTCCTTCATCTCTTTTGATTGATTTTATTTTAAAGTTTAGTTTGTTAGATATTAGGATTGCTACCCCTGCTTGTTTCTTGGGTCCATTTGATTGAAAAATTTTTCCCAACCTTTTACTCTCACGTAATGTCTGTCTTTGAGTGTCAGGTGTGTTTCTTGTATGCAGCAGAAGGAAGGGTTCTGTCTTCGAATCCATTCTGGTAGTCTGTGTCTTTTTATGGGTGAGTTAAGGCCATTAATATTGAGGGATATTAATGACCATTGATTGCTCATCCTTCTTCGATTTGTGATGGTTGTTGTTGGTGAAATTATGTGTGGAATTTCACCCCTTTGTTCTTTTGGCTGTTGGTAGAGAGGGATTCTCTAATGCTTATGTTTTTCTGGATGTAGTTAGCTTCCTTGAGTTGGAGTTTTCCTTCCAAAATTTTCTGTAGGGCTGGGTTAGTGGCCACATATTGCTTGAATCTAGTTTTGTCATGGAATATCTTGTTTTCTCCGTCTATAGTGATTGAGAGCTTTGCTGGGTATAGTAGTCTGGGCTGGCATCCATGGTCTCTTAGTGTAGGTAGAATATCTATCCAGGACCTTCTGGCTTTCAGCGTTTCCATGGAGAAATCAGGTGTATTTCTGATAGGTCTGCCTTTATATGTTACTTGACCTTTTTCCTTAGCTGCTCTTAATATTCTGTCTTTATTCTGTATGTTTTGGGTCTTGAATATTATGTGGTGAGCGGATTTTTTTGTGGTCCACTCTATTTGGTGTTCTGTAGGCTTCTTGTACCTTCATTGGCATGTCTTTCTTAAGGTTGGGAAAGTTTTCTTCTATGATTTTGTTAAATATGCCTTCTGCCCCTTTGAGTTGGATTTCCTCTCCTTCTTTTATACCTATTATTCTTAGGTTTGGTCTTTTTATGGTGTCCCATATTTCCTGGATGTTTTGTGTTAAGGATTTGTTGGATTTAAGGTTTTCTTTGGTTGATAAATCCATTTCTCTTAGCTTATCTTCAACACTTGAGATTCTCTCTTCCATCTCTTCTATTCTGTTGGTAATGCTTGTATTGGTAGTGCCTGACTGTTTGTCCAGCTTTTCTATTTTCTGCCTTTCTTCAGATTGTGTTTTTTAATGACTCTATTTCAGTTTTCAACCCTTGCAGTGTTTGCATTGCTTCTTGCAATTTTCTGTTAATCTGTTCGTCTGTTTGTTGCCTTTTATGAATTTTTTGGTTTGTTCTTTCTTCCATTTCTTGCATTTTTTGGTTTGCTTTTTGTTCCATTTCTCGCATTTTGTGCTTTGTTTCTTCTTCCATTTCCTGCCTTTTTTGGTTTGTTTCTTCTTCCATTTTTTTCATTTTTTGCTTTGTTTTTTCTACCATTTCTTGCATTTTTTGCTTTGTTTCTTCTTCCATTTCCTGCCTTTTTTGGTATGATTCTTCTTCCAATTCTTGCATTTTTGCTTTGTTTTTTCTTCCATTTCTTGCATTTTTTGCTTCATTTCTTCTTCCATTTCCTGCCTTTTTTGGTTTGTTTTTTCTTCCAAGTCTTGCATTTTTTGGTTTGTTTTTTCTTCCATTTTTGCATTTTTTGGTTTGTCTTTTCTTCTATTTCTTTGAGGGATTTTCCAATATCCTCTTTTAGGGCCTCTATCATTTTCATGAAAGTGCTTTTAAGGTCGTTCTCTTCTGCTTCGTTCGCATTGGAATGTTGGGGTCTTGCTGGTGTGGATTCTCTAGAATCTGGCGGTGTCATATTTGTTTTTCTGTTGCTGACTGTGTTTTTGTATTGTCTCTTTCCCATCTCTTCTTCCACTGGGTGCAGAAAGAGCCCCTTACTGGTCTGGGGACCAGAGTTCCCTTTTGGTGGGTGCTAGCAAGTCCAATAATCTGGTGGTTCTTCTATTTCTTGTCCAAATGCTGGTCCTGTGGGTGGAGAAGAAGAACAGGAATCTGGGGCGCTTATCCTCTTACCTGGTCCCCTGGACCCTATGCTGAGTCCTGTTGTACTTGATCCAGAACAGCTACTCCCCTGGTCTCCCTGGGTCCTCTGGTTTCCTGGTCTTGTTGGTGGGAGAGAAGACCTGGGGTCTGGGTGCTTGGCTCCCGCCGGGATTTGGAGCTCTGTGCAGTTCCCAGGCGATCTGCAGGCACTGGAGCACAGGCCGGGAAGCCGGCCTGTTTACC
>NW_024435221.1:0-2664 GCF_017639785.1 Mesocricetus auratus | reverse complement strand
GACTTCTCTTCCTCCAACAATACCTGGAATCCAGTAGTTCCAGTACCTGGAGATTGCCTGGGAACTGCACAGAGTTTCCCATCCCAGCATGAAGCGAGCAGCAAAGATTCCAGGTCTTCTTTTCTACCAACATGACCAGAAAACAGGCTGATCCAGGAGATCAGGGAACCAGCTCCTCAAGCAGAGCTATGTAAAACAGGCTCTGCATCTGGGATGGCATTCCAGTGTCAGAAGATCATCTGGGAACTGCATAGAACTTTAAATTGAGGAGGGCCCCGAGCAGCCCAGATTCCGGTCTTCTCTTCCACCATCAATAACAGTAAATGAGCAGATCCAAACCAGAGGAACAGCTTGTCTGGGTGGACAAGTAAACCAGGCCCTGCATCCGGGCCTGATTTCCAGTGACTGGGGATAGCCTGGGAACTGCACAGAGCTTCCCATCATGTCAGAAGCTGAGCAGCCCAGATTCCTGGTATTCTGTTCCACCAACAAGACAAGGAATCCAGCAGATCCAGTTCGTGGGGATCGCCTGGGAATTGTACAGAACTTCTCATCCTGGCAGGAGTCGATCAGCCCAGATTCCAGGTTTTATCTTCCACCAACAAATCCAGGAAAGCAGAACATCCAGGAAACCAGGGGAACAGCTGGTCAGGCTTGTCCAGGTAAAACAGGCCCTGCATCCAGTCCTGTATTCCAGTGCCTGGGGATCGCCTGTTCCAGGTCTTCTCACCAAGGAGACAAGGAAATGTGCACATCCATACCAGGGGACCACCTGGTACAGTGGGACCAAGTAAAACAGGCAATGCTTCCAGGCCTGAATTCGAGTGCCTGGGAATAGCCATGGAACAGCAAAGAGCTTCCCATTCTGGCAGGCCCCAAGCAGCCCAGATTCCAGGTCTTCTCTTCCACCAACGATACCAGTAAACCAGCAGATCCTGGAGAACAGGGGATCAGTTGGTCAGTCAGGACCAGGTAAAACAGGCTCTGCATATGGTCCTGCATTCCAGTGTATGGGGATCATCTGGGAATGGCACAGAACTTCTCATCTTGGCCATTTCAGAATAGCGCAGTTTCCACATCTTCTCTTCCATCAACAGGACCAGGAAACCAGCAGATCCAGTGCATGGCTATTGCCTGGGAACTGCAGAGATGTTTCCATTCGTGCTGAAGCCTAGCAGCCCCAATTCCACGTCTACTCTTTCACCAAGGAGACCAGGAAACCAGCAGATCAAGTACCTGATGATCGCCTGGGAACCTCAAAGAGTTTCCCATCCTGGCATGAAGCGTGCAGCCCACATTCAAGGTCTTCTCTTGCACCTACGACACCATTAAATGAGGAGATCCAAACCATGAGGCCACTTGGTCCGATGGGACCAGGTAAAATATGCCCTGCATCTGGGTTTGCATTCCAGTGCCTAGGTATTGCCTGGGAACTGCACAGATATTCCCAGAATGACAGGAGCCATGCAGCCCATATTCCATATCTTCTCTTCCACCAATATGACAAGGATCCCCATAGATCCAATGCATGGGGATCGCCTAGGAACTGCACAGAGCTTCCCATTCCAGCAGGAGCTGAGCAGCCCAGATTCCAGGTTTTCTCTTCCACTAATGAGACCAGGAATCCAGCAGATCCAGTTCCTGGAGATCATCTGGGAACTACACAGAGCTTACCATCCTGGCAGAAAGCCAGCAGCCCATGTTCCAGGTATTCTGTTCAAACAACAAAACCCAAGAACTTCCAGGTCCAGGAGATCAGGGGACCAGTGGCTCTGCTGGGGCCAGGTAAATCGGCCCTGCATCTGGCCCTGCATTCCAGTACCTGGGGATCACCTTGGAAGTGCACAGAGTTTCCAATCCAGCCTGGAGCAAAGCAGCCCAGATTCCCAGTCTTCTCTTCAACCAAGGTGATCATGAAACCAGTAGAACCAGGGACTAGGGAACCACGAGGGAGGCTAAGTAACCCAGATTCCTTGTCTTCTTCCACAACCACAGGACCAGAATTAGGACAAAGAATAGAAGAACTACCAGATTATTGGGCTTGCTAGCTCCCCCTGAATGGAATCTCTGGTCCTCTAACTACAATACATGTAAGTTGTTCTTTCTGCACCCACAAGAAGAAGAGATGGGAAAGAGAGAATATATAAATACACTCAGCAACAGAAGAAAATGACCCACCCCCAGATTCTAGAGACTACACACCAGCAAGACTCCAACATTCAAATTTAAATTAAACAGAAGTGAATGACCATAAAAACAACTTCATGAAAATGATAGAGGCCTTAAAGAGGACATAGGTGTATGCCTCAATGATATTGATGGAAAAACAAACGAAAAACTACAAGAAATGGAAGAAAAAGCAAACCAAATAATGGAAGAAATGAAAGAATAAGCAAAACAGAAAATTCATAAATGAAAAAAATGAACGAAAAGATAAATTGAAAATTGCAAGAAACAATTCAAACAGAGCAAGGGTTGAAAACTAAAATAGAGACAAATTAAAAACACAATATGAAGAAAGTCTGGAAATAGAAAAGCTGGGCAAATGGTCAGGTAGTACCAATACAAGCATTACCAACAGAATAAAAGAGATGGAAGAGAGAATCTCAGGTGTTGAAGATACACTAGGAGAAATGGATTCATCAACTGAAGAAAATTTTAAGT
>NW_024435220.1:0-955 GCF_017639785.1 Mesocricetus auratus | reverse complement strand
TATACATTACCAACAAGACACAAAAACCTCCTTTGTACTCATTTAAAATAACTATTAGAAAGAAAAATGGGAATAAACCTACCACAAGACCCAGCAACTCCACTCTTAGGCATATACCCAAAAGATGCCCATTCATACAACAAAGATGTCTGTTCCAATATGTTCATAGCAGCTTTATTTGTAATAGCCAGAACTTGGAAGCAACCTAGATGTCCCTCACCCGAAGAGTGGATAGAGAAAATGTGGTACATCTACACAATGGAGTACTATTCAGCAGAAAAAAATAATGGAATCATGAGATTCGCAGGCAAATGGATGACACTAGAAGAAACCATCCTGAGTGAGGTAACCCAGTCACAAAAAGAGAAACATGGCATGTACTCTCTCATATATGGATTTTAGACATAGATCTGGGGAGTGCCAGCCTACAATCCTATGGCCAGACAGTCTGGGAAACAGAAACTACACTTAATGGCTGGTTAAGTACTGAGCTGAACTCAAGAAAGCCAGTATCAGAGAGGGAGGACTGATGATCAAAGGGATTAAGACTGGGCTGGTTTAACCCCCAGAAACAGCTGACCAGACAAAGGTTAACTCTTGAATCCCAGGCATCAGCCTGGGAATCCAGCATGGGACTGATCAAGACCCCCTGAATCTGGGTGTCAGTGAGGAGGCCTAGGTAATCTATTGAGCCTTGGGCAGCAGATCAGTACCCATACCAAGTATACACACGGACTTTGGACTCCCACAGAACAATGTGAGGTGCAGTCTCACCCTGAACTCTTGGGGAAGGGTCTAGGCCCTGCCCTATATGAAATGACAGACTATGGACACCCCCATGGAGGGCCTCACCCTCCCTGGGGGAACGAGGGGATAACAGGGGGGGATGGGGGAGGGCACGGGAGGAAGGGAGGGAAAGGGAGAGGGACCTGGAACTGACTTGTGAAGCAACCTT
>NW_024435219.1:0-6385 GCF_017639785.1 Mesocricetus auratus | reverse complement strand
AATTTCCTAGTAAAACAGTGAAAATGGAGCACAAACCAGCAACAACAAAAACAAAAGAAAACAAAACCCCTGCATCTCTGTCTTCAGTAGAGGAGTTTTGGAGTGGTCTAATCAGTGACAGTAGGCAGACAGGAAAGAAGGGACATGCCCTTTGGACCAAGACAGTCACCCTGTATGACTCTGTATGTTCCTTGTGCTCTTTGAATGAAAAATTTTCACCAAAGGGTAGGTTCATTATAACATTGGAGAAAGCTTCCCCTTCTCTGGTAACAGTGTATTATAATAAATAATAAGCCTTCTGATTCACTACCACCCACTGTCATCATTGCATTTTGTGATGATCCCTGTTCACAGGTATTGCCTCAGACCTGTCTGGGAACTCCACATGCATCAGTCAACCCACTTACGAGATGTATTTTTTTAATTTTCATGACGTTGAAGAGGAAACTGGGAAATGAACTCACATGTCAGTGTTTGCATAGATCTCAATTAGTTTGCTCACAATCCAGGAAAAAGACAATTGATGGAGTTTCAAAAGTTCATCCTGATTTCCTCCCTGCAGTGATTACAGAATCAGATGGAAGTTAAAACACTAGACCTTTTCTTCTTTAATATGTGTAGTGTTGTCAAATAAGGAGCACATTGTGCAAGTTCCCTCATCTCAAAATTGATTTCATTAATGACAATTTTATGATAAAAATTAACTTTTAAGTAAACCATCAGGACACATCCAAACATCATATCTGAGAATTTATATGACACTACGGAGCTAGAGGACAGAATTTAATAAGAATTTCTTTGTGTGTTCATGTATACCTCTATGTATAAGAGTGGGAGAGGAGCTAATTTAATCAAGACCAATGCCTCCTCTCTCATACATGAGCATGGGGTGTGGGGTGGGATTTGAAATGCTTGTTGACAGAGTAGCTGTAGAGGATATTGACATGTTTACTAAAGCCAAACGTGTTCAAAGTATTTCATAAAACTTACTTGTTCAATTGACCTATTTAATAAAATTTAGCTAGTGTGGTAACCAATGTAGAAGACATAAAGAAGCTAGTCAACCAGGACTCCTGATGTTTAGGTTCAAGAGCACACAACTCTTAAACCTGTTTGTTTCTCAGTTTTTTGTTTTGGGGTAGGTGTTTTCTTATTGTTGTTTTCTGTTTTGTTTTGTTTTTTATCTGTCTTTACATATCATGCCTTTTTACTGCCATATGTTTTGCTTGTTTGATTTTTCTAGGGTGACAGAAAGACGTCCTCTACAATCCCAAAATGGGAAGAGGTCTCCTCACAAGCATCACTAGTACTTTTAGCAAGGAGCTCTGTAGCAGTGTCTGCCTATGACAGCCTTAGACAAACTACTCTAACCAACCTCCACGGTCCTTACTTGGGCTCCATTGTCACCTTTACAGAGATGGCTCTTCTGATCAAACTTGTGTGGTCATCAGGCAAGGGGAAATGCTGAGAGGCTCGAGGTAGGACAGGTACAGCCATGGTCACTTCATGCACTGACTGGAGCAGCAATACTTCTACCCTCAAGGAGTGGATTTGGCCAGTTTTTGCTTCCATTACACTCTTCAGAATTTCTGGAAAACTTGGTGTGTAGTTTCTTTACATTCAAACCCCAGAGATCTTAGAATCCTCCATCCTAAAACAGAAAGTGTTCACACTCTACAGAAAGCCATGCCACACACTTGGCTGAAAGGGTTTTTGTAAATTACTTGCACACTGGATGTCTCAAAATACTACATACCTGAGAATTATGCAGTGAGACAATCTAATGAAGCAAACCCATTAAGATCTTTCCAATAGAAGCAGCTCACATCCTGGGCAATAGGAGTGTTGCTTTATGTATAGTCATTGTCATTATTGCAAATTCTTTGTGAAGCCATAGTGCTCCATTTCTATGGTGGGATTCACCCCATGGACTCCTGTAGTTACTGGGCACATTTGCTGGGCATACTTTCTTTTATGCATTGATATATGGAATGACTCCACCTAGCTATGGGTGATTCTGGTAAGAAATTAATCAGAGTCAATACTCTTACTCTCCCAATCAGGTCTTTGTATAAACTTGGAAATCTGCCCTTCTGCAGTTATCTTCCTTACCAGATAGTTGGTCAGTGTTAGTGTCCAGGCAAAGAGACCTCAACTGAGATATTCACATACACCCAATAACAAGAATTAGGGCATGCCTATGGTTATTGAGCAACAGCACAGAGAGATATAGAAGACATGAATGTCTTGGATTAACTCTGCCAGCAGATAGGAAATTACTCTTCAAAGCTTACATCATATTAATATTACAGAATGCCTATTCTTCACTTGCCAGGCTTCTAACAATAATCTGTGTCTTAAAGTTTTTTTGGACACTGTGACCTACCTGTCTGGTTATGGTTTACTCCTATGGCCTTGAACTCTTGTTTTGCCATGGTAAATAGCTCAGCTCCTTATTGCTTGCTCTAGGAATGTGCTTTTCATCAATGAGAAAAATGTGTTTATCACTTCAAGACTCCTGAAGGAGAAGAGTTGCTTAGAATAGAAAAAGACGCTAGAAAAATAAGCATAGAGAAGTTAGAAGTAGGACAGCATTTTTAGAGTAGAGACAACAAAATAGTGCACATGAAATGAAGATCATGACCATCATATTGTATGTGAAGGTATTGCAGAATCTATTTACTCCCTCCTTTGCTCCTGAGAAGGATTTCACATTTGGAATGCTGGGTAGGTGGTAGAGCAGGTCTCATAGCCTTTACATCAAAATGCTGAGAGAAATATAAAAGTTGTCATTCCACCATAAATGTTCCTTTTTTAGTTTTGTTTCTTCTCCCAGCCAGTCCTAAAGATGCGTATTATCAGTAGCAATTTTAGTTGAATTTACTCTGTGATTTTAGCCTCATTTTCACCAATTCTACTAAAGACAATTACCATTTCTGTATGCATTTATTTCCACTATTGTAGGATATCATCAAACTGAGTGGATTTGCCTACACTGCATTTCTAGACTAGACTCTAACATTATTGACCTGGGTGGTTTTTGTTTTGTTTCCTCAGATATGTAAATGCTGTGCTACAGTTTTCTTTATGAAACTATTTCTCCTTAGAAATTTACATCACAAAATAAGATACCTGCCTTCAGAATCAAAGGAAAACTTAATATGCATAGGCACTGTCCAGGCACATTTTATAACTGATTTCTTACTAAAAAAATGACAAGTAAGTGGGCTGTATTTCTACATTAGGAACAACACTGTCAGCCTCCAAAAGCTACATGCCCCATATTCTCATTCAGTTTTATTGTAAACTTCAAGTTTAATGATGTTGTCAGTAACACTTAAATTGTTGGTTTTATATGAGGATCACTAAAGTATGCACTGTGGACTGAATTTTCCTTCCCTAGAAGTAAATGGTTCAAGGCCTCCAAGAGGAATTTGCATTCACATATTACTATAAAGTGAGTCAGTAATCCAGTAGAAATGCATTTATCATAATACAAGAAAGAGATACCTGGAGTAGTTGAAAGTCAAAAAGAAGTTATTTGGGAAACCAACAGTGCTCAACAACCTGTCTTACTGATGTCACATTGCAACAAGTGAAAAAGGCAGAGGACAATTCTTCCAATTTTGACACTGTTTCTTACCACACCCCAAGAAGAAAATGGGAACACTTCCTTCAAAGTTCCTTACCATGAATTGGCCATGATGTACTCCTTAATTTTCTACTCAACTCACCTAAAATTTAGAATTATTTCTCCCTTAAATAGCATTTATTTTAGGAAAGATCCAATTCTTTCTCTGCATCTTTAAAATATGTACAGGTATTCAACCAGCCTTGTTATTTTTTAAAGCTAAATTCATTTTTTAATGTTACCTATGAGGTATATCTTTAAAATATAAACATCTAATTTTCAGGCTTTGGGGTAGAGTGAGGACCAATGTTGATAGGCAACAGCAAACAAATAAATATATTCAAATTATCATAATAAGTAAAACTAGTAAATACTAACAATTCTGTACTCATGAGATTGGATTGCTTCTCCAGGACCCTCTGGCACCCAGTGCTTTTCCATAAGTTTGCCTTGAACTTTTTAGCGATGATCTGAAATATCTTCCCATTGCTATTCACCAATATAACAAAGTTGACCCCAAAATTAAAGGGTCCATTTCTGTGTAACATCATTCATTATAATTTTTGCTTTTATAGAACTTAATGAACACAGAAATGCAAATCATGGGGAAGAACTTGCAAGCTTGATAATTTTACAATATGTGAAGACAGAATGGAAACAGCTTGAGTTGTAGGAAGCTGGAAACTATTTAAAAGCTGTCATTAGCAACTAATCAGAGAGTTAATTGGGACATTGTAAAGCAAAGCATGACACAAAGAAGTCTCCACAGTACATGTTCCAGATAGTCTTCCCTGGAATAGTGCCAGAGGCAAGAATTAAAACGCAAGCATCTCTTTTAGGAAGTAGTTGAGATTGGGAGAAAAGATTAACTTTCAGTCCATTTACTACTGTTGTTTTGCACAAATTTTGAACCCCCAAATCACCAAAAGGCCCCATTTCGATGCAAAAGCAAAGAGTCTTTTAATGTAGATGGTTAACTAGCTAACCCCATTAGCTGAGGCCCTTCACCCCAACAACATGGTGGATGGCTAGAGAAAGACCCCAAACAACCTTGAGGCAGGGACCTTAAAGGGCTGCATAAGGGTAGTGTCTAGGAGGATCAGGATTGGTGAGCTTCCAGGTCTGAGTGTCCTGCCCAGTGTTGATTGGTCAACTGGGCATTATGGCCCATAGGCCCTCCCAGGGCAGTTGCTATGTTCTGCACATCACTGTTGTGCACTGTCCGTAAAGCACACCCAGAGCTGTAAAGCACAGCACTGCCAGCTATCTTCTGAGTGGTTCCTTGCTATGAGGAGGGCATCTGAGCTCTTAGTGACCAGGATAGGAGCAGTAAGGCCATGAAAGCACATGTTAGCCTATAATGGTTGCTAAAATGGCGTACTGGTCACTACACTGTGAGTTTCAGGTGGCTGATTCCTTGTAGGAAACATGAGAAATGAGTAATGTACTCCTCAAATATTGTGAAGGACCTCAAGTGTTCGTAAGCTGGCTTCTGATAGACTTTGAGATTTCAGGGCAGTTGTACCCATAGGACAGGTAGACAAAGCCATGTGTTTGAGTCACATATAGGGAGATAATGAGGTTCCCATGAAAATGATTGCATATACCTTCAGAGTCCTTACATAAAGCAGCACGTAGCATTTGCCCATGACATCTTTAGGGTACATGACAGTGGGTTTGAGTATGTAACCTCAGTGTTTTAAAAGGGATAGCAGATCTTGCAAAGGGCATGAGTGTTATGTCCAGTACCCAGGTAACTCCACCTCCAGGGGAATCTGATGTCTCTTCTGTCCTTCATGGTCAAAACATTCATGTGCACAGCCCAACATGAAAGTTTTTTTGGATTTTTATAGTTTTTTATATTTAAATTAGAAACAAGGTTGCTTCACATGTCCCTCTCTCCATCTGTCCCCTCCTCCCACAAACTCCCACCATACACCCCAACAACCCTTCATTTTCCCAGGGTGGGTGAGGCCCTTTATGGGGGTGTCCATAGTCTGTCATTTCATTGGGGGCAGGACCTAGACCCTCCCCCAAGATTTCCAGGGTGAAGTGATTCTCCCATTGTGGGATGAGCTACCAAAGTCCATTTGTATACCAGGGATAAATACTAATCTACTACCCAAGGCCCAGTAGATTGACTAGGCCTCCACATTCAAGGGGTATTGATCAGTCCCATGCTGGATTCCCAGCCATCAGTCTGGGATTCAAGAACTAAACATAACCCAATCTTAAACACTTTGCTCATCAGTCCTCCTACTCTGTCACTGGATTCGTTGAGTTCAATTCAGTGTTCAGCTATGGGAGTCTGTCTGTGCTTCCATCAACCATTGGATGACGGATCTGTACCCTAGACTCTCTGGCTATGGGACTGTAGGCAGTACTCCCAAGATCTATGTCTAAAATCAATACATGAGCGAGTATATACCATGTTTGCATTTTTGTGACTGGGTTACCTCACTCAGGATGGTTTCTTATAGTGCCATCAATTTGCCTGCAAATTTCAGGAATCCATTGTTGTTTTTTTCTGCTGAATTGTACTCCATTGTGTAAATGTATCACATTTTCTCTATCCACTCTTCAGTTGGGGGGCATCTAGGTTACTTCCAAGTTCTGGCATTACAAATAATGCTGCTATGAATATAGTGGAACAGATTTCCTTGTAGTATGAATGTGCATCTTTTGGATATGTGCCAAAGAGTGGAGTTGCTGGTTCTTGTAGTAGGCTTATTCCCATATTTCTGAGGAATCTCC
>NW_024435218.1:0-9578 GCF_017639785.1 Mesocricetus auratus | reverse complement strand
TTTCGTGAAGTTAAGTACGTAGTTTCACATATAGTGTTATATATTTGCATTTCATGAAGTTAAGCACATAGTTTCACACACCGTGTTGTATTGTTAGTTTTGAAGAAGTTAAGCACTTATTTTCACATACTGTGTTTTGTCGTTAGTTTTCAGGAAGGTAAGCACATAGTTTCTAATACAGTGTTATATGGTACGTTCTCATGAAGTTGAGCACATAGAATCACACACGGTGTTGTATTGTTAGTCTTGAAGAAGTTAAGCACTTAGTTTCACATACTGTGTTGTGTCGTTAGTTGTCATGACGTTAAGCACGTAGTTTCTAGTACAGTGTTATATGGTTAGTTCTCATGAAGTTGAGCACATAGTTTCACACACAGTGTTGTTTCGTTAGTTTTGAAGAAGGGAAGCATGTAGTTTCACACACAGTGTTGTAACGTTAGTTTTGAAGAAGTTCAGCACGTAGGTTCTTATACAGTGTTATATGGTAGGTTCTTATGTAGTTAAGCATATAGTTTCATATACACTGTTGTATTATTAGTTTTCATGAAGTTAAGTACGTAGTTTCTCATATAGTGTTATATAGTTAGATTTCATGAAGTTATGCACGTAGTTTCCCAGACTGTGTTGTATCGTAAGCTTTCATGAAGTTAAGCACGTAGTTTCTCATATAGTGTTACTATTACTTTTGAAGAAGTTAAGCACGTAGTTTATTATACAGTGTTATATGGTACGTTCTCATGAAGTTGAGCACATAGTTTCATACACGGTGTTGTATTGTTAGTTTAGCAGAAGTTAAGCACGCTAGTTTCTAAAACAGAGTTATATGGTAAGTTCTCATGGAGTTAAGCACATATTTTCACATACACTGTTGTATCATTAGTCTTCATGAAGTTAAGTACGTTGTTTCTCATATAGTGTTATACAGTTAGATTTCATGAAGTTAAGCTCATAATTTCGCACACAGTGTTGTATCGTTAGTTTTCATGAAAGATAAGCAAATAATTTCTAATACAGTGTTATATAGTTAGATTTCATGAAGTTAAGCACATAGTTTCACACTCAGTGTTGTAACGTTAGTTTTGAAGAAGTTAAGCAAGTAGTTTCTTATACAGTGTTATATGGTAGGCTCTCATGTAGTTAAGCACATAGTTTCACATACAGTCTTGTACCATTAGTTTTCATGAAGTTAAGTACGTAGTTTCTCATATAGTGTTATATAGTTGGATTTCATCAAGTTAAGCACATAGTTTCACACACAATGTTGTATCATTAGTATTCATGAAGATAAGTACGTAGTTTCACATATAGTGTTATATAGTTGGATTTCATGAAGTTAAGCACATAGTTTCACACACAGTGTTTTATCGTTAGTTTTGAAGAAATTAAGCATGTAGTTTCACACATAGTTTTGTAATGTTAGTTTTGAAGAAGTTAAGCACACAGATTCTAAAACAGTGTTATATGGTAAGTTCTCATGTAGTTAAGCACATAGTTTCAGATACACTGTTGTATCATTAGTTTTCATGAAGTTAAGTACGTAGTTTCTCCTATAGTGTTATATAGTTAGATTTCATGAAGTTAAGCACGTAGATTCGCAGACTGTGTTGTATCGTTAGTTTTCGTGAATGTTAAGCAAGTAGTTTCTACATACAGTGTTATATAGTTAGCATTTCATGAAGTTAAGCACATAGTTTCACACACCGTGTTGTATCGTTAGTTTTGAAGAAGTTAAGCACGTAGTTTCTCATACAGTGTTTTATGGTTAGGTCCTCAGGAAGTTAAGCACATAGTTTCTACATACAGCTGTTGTATCATTACGTTCTCCTGAAGTTGAGCACGTAGAATCTCACATAGTGTTGTATGTGTTAGATCTTGATGAAGTTAAGCACTTAGTTTCACAGACTGTGTTGTATCGTTAGTTGTCATGACGTTAAGTACTTAGTTTCTACGTACAGTGTTATATGGTTGGATTCTCATGAAGTTGAGCACATAGTTTCACACACAGTGTTGTATTCGTTAGTTTTGAAGAAGGGAAGCATGTAGTTTCACACACAGTGTTGTAACGTTAGATTTGAAGAAGTTCAGCATGTAGGTTCTTATACAGTGTTATATGGTAGGTTCTTATGTAGTTAAGCATATAGTTTCATATACACTGTTGTATTATTAGTTTTCATGAAGTTAAGTACGTAGTTTCTCATATAGTGTTATATAGTTAGATTTCATGAAGTTATGCACGTAGTTTCCCAGACTGTGTTGTATCGTAAGCTTTCATGAAGTTAAGTACGTAGTTTCTCATATAGTGTTACTATTACTTTTGAAGAAGTTAAGCACGTAGTTTATTATACAGTGTTATATGGTACGTTCTCATGAAGTTGAGCACATAGTTTCATACACGGTGTTGTATTGTTAGTTTAGCAGAAGTTAAGCACGCAGTTTCTAAAACAGAGTTATATGGTAAGTTCTCATGGAGTTAAGCACATATTTTCACATACACTCTTGTATCATTAGTCTTCATGAAGTTAAGTACGTTGTTTCTCATATAGTGTTATACAGTTAGATTTCATGAAGTTAAGCTCATAATTTCGCACACAGTGTTGTATCGTTAGTTTCGAGAAAGATAAGCAAATAATTTCTAATACAGTGTTATATAGTTAGATTTCATGAAGTTAAGCACATAGTTTCACACTCAGTGTTGTAACGTTAGTTTTGAAGAAGTTAAGCAAGTAGTTTCTTATACAGTGTTATATGGTAGGCTCTCATGTAGTTAAGCACATAGTTTCACATACAGTCTTGTACCATTATTTTTCATGAAGTTAAGTACGTAGTTTCTCATATAGTGTTATATAGTTGGATTTCATCAAGTTAAGCACATAGTTTCACACACAGTGTTGTATCATTAGTATTCATGAAGATAAGTACGTAGTTTCACATATAGTGTTATATAGTTGGATTTCATGAAGTTAAGCACATAGTTTCACACACAGTGTTTTATCGTTAGTTTTGAAGAAGTTAAGCATGTAGTTTCACAAATAGTGTTGTAACGTTAGTTTTGAAGAAGTTAAGCACACAGATTCTAAAACAGTGTTATATGGTAAGTTCTCATGTAGTTAAGCACATAGTTTCAGATACACTGTTGTATCATTAGTTTTCATGAAGTTAAGTACGTAGTTTCTCCTATAGTGTTATATAGTTAGATTTCGTGAAGTTAAGCACGTAGAGTCGCAGACTGTGTTGTATCGTTAGTTTCGAGAAAGATAAGCAAGTAGTTTCTAATACAGTCTTATATAGTTAGATATCATAAAGTTAAGCATATAGTTTCACACACAGTGTTGTAACGTTAGTTTTGAAGAAGTTAAGCACGTAGTTCCTTATACAGTGTTTTATGGTAGGTCCTCATGTAGTTAAGCACATAGTTTTACATAATCTGTTGTATCATTAGTTTTCCTGAAGTTAAGTACGTAGTTTCTCATATAGTGTTATATGTTTAGATTTCATGAAGTTAAGCACATAGTTTCGCAGACTGTGTTGTATCGTTAGTTTTCATGAAGTTAAGTTTGTAGTTTCACATATAGTGTTATATAGTGGGATTTCATGAAGTTAAGCACATAGTTTCACACAGAGTGTTGTATTGTTAGTTTTGAGAAGTTAAGCATGTAGTTTCACACACAGTGTTGTAACGTTAGTTTTGAAGAAGTTCAGCACGTAGGTTCTTATACAGTGTTATATGGTAGGTTCTTATGTAGTTAAGCATATAGTTTCATATACACTGTTGTATTATTAGTTTTCATGAAGTTAAGTACGTAGTTTCTCATATAGTGTTATATAGTTAGATTTCATGAAGTTATGCACGTAGTTTCCCAGACTGTGTTGTATCGTAAGCTTTCATGAAGTTAAGTACGTAGTTTCTCATATAGTGTTACTATTACTTTTGAAGAAGTTAAGCACGTAGTTTATTATACAGTGTTATATGGTACGTTCTCATGAAGTTGAGCACATAGTTTCATACACGGTGTTGTATTGTTAGTTTAGCAGAAGTTAAGCACGCTAGTTTCTAAAACAGAGTTATATGGTAAGTTCTCATGGAGTTAAGCACATAGTTTCACATACACTCTTGTATCATTAGTCTTCATGAAGTTAAGTACGTAGTTTCTCATATAGTGTTATATAGTTAGATTTCATGAAGTTAAGCACATATTTCACACACAGTGTTGTATCGTTAGTTTCGAGAAAGATAAGCAAGTAGTGTCTAATACAGTGTTATATAGTTAGATTTCATGAAGTTAAGCACATAGTTTCACACTCAGTGTTGTAACGTTAGTTTTGAAGAAGTTAAGCAAGTAGTTTCTTATACAGTGTTATATGGTAGGCTCTCATGTAGTTAAGCACATAGTTTCACATACAGTCTTGTACCATTAGTTTTCATGAAGTTAAGTACGTAGTTTCTCATATAGTGTTATATAGTTGGATTTCATCAAGTTAAGCACATAGTTTCACACACAGTGTTGTATCATTAGTATTCATGAAGATAAGTATGTAGTTTCACATATAGTGTTATATAGTTGGATTTCATGAAGTTAAGCACATAGTTTCACACACAGTGTTTTATCGTTAGTTTTGAAGAAGTTAAGCATGTAGTTTCACACACAGTGTTGTAACGTTAGTTTTGAAGAAGTTAAGCACACAGATTCTAAAACAGTGTTATATGGTAAGTTCTCATGTAGTTAAGCACATAGTTTCAGATACACTGTTGTATCATTAGTTTTCATGAAGTTAAGTACGTAGTTTCTCCTATAGTGTTATATAGTTAGATTTCGTGAAGTTAAGCACGTAGATTCGCAGACTGTGTTGTATCGTTAGTTTCGAGAAAGATAAGCAAGTAGTTTCTAATACAGTGTTATATAGTTAGATATCATAAAGTTAAGCATATAGTTTCACACACAGTGTTGTAACGTTAGTTTTGAAGAAGTTAAGCACGTAGTTTCTTATACAGTGTTTTATGGTAGGTCCTCATGTAGTTAAGCACATAGTTTTACATAATCTGTTGTATCATTAGTTTTCATGAAGTTAAGTACGTAGTTTCTCATATAGTGTTATATGTTTAGATTTCATGAAGTTAAGCACATAGTTTCGCAGACTGTGTTGTATCGTTAGTTTTCATGAAGTTAAGTACTTAGTTTCACATATAGAGTTATATAGTGGGATTTCATGAAGTTAAGCACATAGTTTCACACAGAGTGTTGTATTGTTAGTTTTGAAGAAGTTAAGCATGTAGTTTCACACACAGTGTTGTAACGTTAGTTTTGAAGAAGTTAAGCACGTAGATTCTTATACAGTGTTATATGGTATGTTCTCATATGATTCAGCACATAGTTTCACATACAGTGTTGTATTGTTAGTTTTGAAGAAGTTAAGCACATAGTTTCATGCACAGTGTTCTATCGTTAGTTTTGAAGAAGTTAAGCATGTAGTTTCAAACACAGTGTTGTAACGTTAGTTTTGAAGAAGTTAAGCACGTAGTTTATTATAAAGTGTTATATGGTAATTTCTCATGTAGTTAAGCACATAGTTTCACATACACTGTTGTATCATTAGTTTTCATGAGGTTAAGTACGTAGTTTCTCATATAGTGTTATATAGTTAGATTTCATGAAGTTAAGCACGTAGATTCGCAGACTGTGTTGTGTTGTTAGTTTTCATGAGGTTAAGTACGCAGTTTCACATATAGAGTTATATATTTGGATTTCATGAAGTAAAGCACATAGTTTCACACACAGTTTTGTATTGTTAGTTTTGATGGAGTTAAGCATGTAGTTTCTCACACAGTGTAGTAACGGAAGTTTTTAAGAAGTTAAGCACGTAGATTCTTATAAAGTGTTATATGATAGGTTCTCATGTAGATAAGCACATAGCATACCATACAGTTTTGTATCGTTAGTTTTGAAGAAGTTAAGCATGTAGTTTCTCACACAGTGTAGTAACGGAAGTTTTTAAGAAGTTAAGCACGTAGTTTCTTATAAAGTGTTATATGGTAGGTTCTCATGTAGATAAGCACATAGCCTACCATACAGTTTTGTATCGTTAGTTTTGAAGAAGTTAAGCATGTAGTTTCTCACACAGTGTTGTAACGTTAGTTTTGAAGAAGTTAAGCACGTAGTTTCTTATAAAGTGTTATATGGTACGATCTCATGAAGTTGACCACATAGTTTCACACACGGTGTTGTATTGTTAATTTTGAAGAAGTTAAGCATGTAGTTTCTCACACAGTGTTGTATTGTTTGTTTTGAAGAAGTTAAGCATTTCGTTTCACATAATGCGTTTTGTCGTTAGATTTCATGAAGTTAAGCACATAGTTTCTAATACAGTGTTATATGGTACATTCTCATGAAGTTGAGCACATTGTTTCACACACGGTGTTGTATTGTTAGTTTTGAAGAAGTTAAGCACTTAGTTTCACATACTGTGTTGTGTCGTTAGTTTTCCTGTCGTTAGGCACGTAGTTTCTAGTACAGTGTTATATGGTTAATTCTCATGATGTTGAGCACATAATTTCACACACAGTGTTGCTTCGTTAATTTTGAAGAAATTAAGCATTTAGTATCACACATAGTTTTGTAAAGTTAATTTTGAAGAAGTTAAGCACGTAGTTCTAACAGTGTTATATGGTAAGTTCTCATGTAGTTAAGCACATAGTTTCACATACACTGTTGTATCATTAGTTTTCATGAAGTTAAGTACGTAGATACTCATATAGTGTTATATAGTTAGATTTCATGAAGTTAAGCACATAATATCGCACACAGAGTTGTATCGTTCGTTTCAAGGAAGATTAGCAATTAGTGTCTAATACAGTGTTATATAGTTATATTTCATGAAGTAAAGCACATAGTTTCACACTCAGTGTTGTAACGTTAGGTTTGAAGTAGTTAAGCACGTAGTTTATTACACAGTGTTATGTGGTAGGTTCTCATGAAGTTAAGCAGATAGTTTCACACACAGTGTTGTATCGTTGGTTTTGAAGAAGTTAAGGACGTAGTTTCACACACATTGTTGTATCATTAGTTTTCATGAAGTTAAGTATGTATTTTCTCATATATTGTTATATAGTTGGATTTCATGAAGTTAAGCACATAGTTTAACACACAGTGTTGTATCGTTAGGTTTGAAGACGTTAAGCATATAGTTTCTTATACAGCGTTATATGGTAGGATCTCATGTAGGTAAGCACATACTTTCACATACAATGTTGTATCATTAGTTTTTATGAAGTTAAGTACGTAGTTTCTCATATAGTGTTATATAGTTAGATTTCATGAAGTTAAGCACGTAGTTTCGCAGACTGTATTGTATCGTTAGTTTTCATGAAGTTAAGTACGTAGTTTCACACACAGGTTGTATTGTTAGTTTTGAAGAATTTAAGCCTGTTGTTTCACACACATTGTTGTCACGTTAGTTTTGAAGACGTTAAGCACATAGTTTTTTATACAGTGTTATATGGTAGGTTCTCATGTAGTTAAGCACATAGTATCACATACAGTGTTGGATTGTTAGTTTTAAAGAAGTTAAGCACCTAGTATCACACACAGTGTTGTATCGTTAGTTTTCATGAAGTTAAGCACGTAGATTCTCAGACTGTGTTGTATCGTTAGTTTTCATGAAGTTAAGTACGTAGTTTCACATATAGTGTTATATAGTTGGATTTCATGAAGTTAAGCACATCGTTTCACACACAGTGTTTTATTGTTAGTTTTGAAGAAGTTAAGAATGTAGTTTCACACACAGTGTTTTAACGTTAGTTTTGAAGAAGTTAAGCATGTAGTTTATTATACAGTGTTGTATGGTAGATTCTCATGTAGTTAAGCACATAGTTTCACATACAGTGTTGTATCGTTAGGTTTGAAGAAGTTAAGCACGTAATTTCTTATGCAGTGTTAAGCACTTAGTTACACATACTGTGTTTTGTCGTTAGTTTTCATGAAGTTAAGCACGTAGTTTCTATTACAGTGTTATATGGTACGTTCTCATGAAGTTGAGCACATAGTTTCACACACGGTATTGTATTGTTAGTTTTGAATAAGTTAAGCACTTAGTTTCACATACTCTGTTGTGTCGTTAGTTTTCATGACGTTAAGGACGTAGTTTCTAGTACAGTGTTATATGGTTAATTCTCATGAAGTTGAGCGCATAATTTCACACATAGTGTTGTATCGTTAGTTTTGAAGAAGGTAAGCATGTATTTTCACACATAGTGTTGTAAAGTTAGTTTTGAAGAAGTTAAGCATGTAGTTCTAACACAGTTTTATATGGTAAGTTCTCATGTAGTTAAGCACATAGTTTCAAATACACTGTTGTATCATTATTTTTCATGAAGTTAAGTACGTAGTTTCTCATATAGTGTTATATAGGTAGATTTCGTGAAGTTAAGCACATAATTTCGCACACAGTGTTGTATCGTTAGTTTCGAGGAAGATAAGCAAGTAGTGACTAACACAGTGTTATATAGTTAGATTTCATGAAGTTAAGCACATAGTTTCACACTCAGTGTTGTAACGTTAGTTTTGAAGAAGTTAAGCACATAGTTTCACACACACTGTTGTATCGTTGGTTTTCATGAAGTTAAGTATATAGTTTCCCATATACTGTTATGTATTTGGATTTCATGAAGTTAAGTACATAGTTTCACACACAGTGTTGTATTGTTAGTTTTGAAGAATTAAGCATGTAGTTTCACACACAGTGTTATAATGTCAGTTTTGAAGAAGTTAGGCACGTAGTATCTTAAAAAGTGTTATATGGTAGGTTCTTATGTAGTTAAGGACATAGTTTCACATACACTCTTGTATCATTAGTTTTCATGAAGTTAAGTACGTAGTTTCTAATATTGTGTTATATAGTTAGATTTCATGAAGGTAAGCACGTAGTTTCGCAGACTGTGTTGTATCGTAAGTTTTCATGAAGTTAAGTACGTAGTTTCTCATATAGTGTTATATAGTTAGATTTCATAATGTTAAGCACATAGTTTCACACACAGTGTTGTATCATTAGGTTTGAAGAAGTTAATCATGTAGTTTCACACACTGATGCACTGTTGTATCATTAGTTTTCATGAAGTAAGTACGTAGTTTCTCATATAGTGTTATATAGTTGGATTTCTTGAAGTTAAGCACATAGTTTCACACACAGTGTTATATTGTTAGTTTAGAAGAAATTAAGAACTTAGTTTCACATACTGTGTTGTGTTGTTAGTTTTCATGAAGTTAAGCACGTTGTTTCTAATACAGTGTGATATGGTAAGATCTCATGTAGTTGAGCACACAGTTTCACACACAGTGTTGTATCATTAGTTTTCATGAAGTTAAGCACGTAGTTTCTTATACAGTGTTATATGATAGGTCCTCATGTAGTTAAGCACATTGTTTCACATACAGTGTTGTATCGTTAGTTTTGAAGAAGTTAAGCACCTAGTTACACACACAGTGTTGTATCATTAGTTTTCATGAAGTTAAGTACGTAGATTCTCATATAGTGTTATATAGTTGGATTTCATGAAGTTAAGCATGAAGTATTGCAGACTGTGTTGT
>NW_024435217.1:0-1081 GCF_017639785.1 Mesocricetus auratus | reverse complement strand
TGCTTGGCTCAAAGGCATGCTCCACCATAGCGTGGAACAAAAATAAATGTTTAAAATAAAAAAATGCTGTCGTTTTGTTCAAAATTCATTAGTGTATGATCTTGTTTTGACTTTTTCCTAAAACTCATAATAATTAATGGTTAATCTGCTTAAATTTTTGTTGGTAATGGCTATTTCTTTGATGTCCTTGGATTTTACAAATTATCTTCACATACTAAGACTTACCTCTTTCTTTTCTATTTCTATGCCTTTATATTAGCATGTATCAACAAAAGTCCTCAGTATAACATTGTATGATAGAACAGAGTACATGAGCTGCCTTCACCGCAAACACATTTCCTCTCCCAAAAAGAAACCCAAACTTAGTCATAAAGGAAAGGCACAGTTGTTCTCCAGTGAGATTCATGTTCAGCCCTCTATCCAGCAAAAGACCAAAGTCTTTCAGATCTATGATAATGATAGGAACCCAGGTCACTGAATATCATTGTACAACTCAAGCCATTGTCTTCTGTCTAGTCCAATGGGAAACTGCTTTCCAAATGTGCAGCTAAAAGTTCTTACTCTACAAGCCATGTCATGGTAGAAACTCAGTAATTATACTGAATGACCTAAATGAGTGGCATATCTTATAATGAGCTAATAGGAACTTAATTGTTTGTGGTTGTAGAATACCAAGAAGGAACTACTTGACATAGTGGTGTGCAATATTAGTCTGAAAACTCAGGGAGGAGGGCAGAGGCAGGCAGATATCAGGGTATCAAACAGCCTGGTCTAAATAATAGCTGCTAACTAAATACAAACAGGAAGAAACATTCAGTTCTAAAATACAAATTTCAGTCATTGGCAACCAAGATGAACATGTCATTGCAGATATTGTAGTGTTGAATTCCTTCTGGATGTAGAGTGTAAAACCAACCTTTATCAAACCAAGAGAACATTCATGACACACAAAAAATATGAGCAACCAGGCAGATAAGATCAGAAATATTTAAAACATTAATATAAAAATATAGCTTTGCCATAGTTTGCATGCCTTTAATTCCAGCACTTGATGGGCAGTGGCAGGTAGATCTCTGAATTT
>NW_024435216.1:0-47963 GCF_017639785.1 Mesocricetus auratus | reverse complement strand
TAAAACTAGAGTTGCTGGGTCTTGTGGTAGGTTTATTCCCATTTTTCTGAGGAATCTCCATACTAATTTCCAAAGTGGCTGAACAAGTTGGCACTACCACCAGCAATGGAGGAGTGTTCCCCTTTCACCTCATCCACTCCAGCATAAATTGTTGTTGGTTTTTTTATTTTAGCCATTCTGACAGACGTGTGATGGTATCTCAGAGTTGTTTTGGTTTGCATTTCCCGGATGGCTAAGGATGTTGTGCCCTTTCACAAGTGCCTCTCAGATATTTTAGACTCCTCTATTGAAAATTCTCTATTTATTCTGCAGCCCACTTTTTAATTGGATCCTTTGGTATTTTGGAGACTTCCTTCGTGTTCCTTGTAAATTTTGGAGATCAACCCTCTGTCAGATATGGGATTAGTGAATATTTTTTCCCTTTCTGTGTGCTGCCTTTTTGTCTTGCTGACTGTGTCCTTTGCCTTACAAAAGCTTCTCAGTTTCACAAGGTCCCATTTATTAATTGTTTATCTCACTGTCTGTGCTAGTGGTGTTATGTTAAGGAAGCAGTCACCTGTAACAATTCGTTCAAGGGTACCACCCACTTTCTCTTCTAAGAGGTTAACTGTGGCTGGATTTATGTTGAGGTCTTTGATCCATTTGGACTTAAGTTTTGTGCATGGTGATAAACATGGTTCTATCCGCATTCTTCTACATGCCAGACTCCAGTTATGCCAGCACCATTTGTTGAAGATGCTTTCTTTATTCCATTGTAAATTTTTAGGTTCTTCGTCAAAGATCAGATGTTCATACGTGTGTGGATTAATATCTGTGTTTTCAATTCGATTCCATTGGTCTCCCTGTCACTTTTTGTGACAATACCAAGCTGTTTTCAGGATTATAACTCTATAATAGAGCATGATGTCAGGGATGGTGATGCCTCTGGAAGTTGCCTTGTTGAACAGGTGTGTTGGGCTCTCCTGGTTATTTTATTTTTCCATACAAAATTGATTATTGTTCTTTCAGGGTCTGTGAAGAATTGTGCTGGGATTTTAATGGGGATTGTGTTGAATCTGTAGATTGCTTTTGGCAGGATTGCCATTTTTACTTCATTGATCCTACCTATCCAAGAGCATGGGAGACCTTTCCATTTTCTGAGGGCTTCTTTAATTTCTTTCTTTAAAGATTCAAAGTTCTTGCGATACAGGACTTTCACTTGTTTGGTTTGTGTTACCTCAAGGTATTGAATGCTGTTTGTGGCAATTTTAAAGCGTGATGTTTCTCTGATTTGTTTCCCAGCCCTTTTATCATCTGTATATAGTAGGCCTACTGATTTTCATGAGTTGATCTTGTAGCCTGCCACTTTGCTGAAGGTGTTAATCAGCTGTAAGAATTCCCTGGTAGAGTTCTTTGGGTCATTTATATAAACTATCATATCATCTGCAAACAGTGAAATTTTGACCTCTTCCTTCCTAATTTGTATCCACTTGATCCCCTTTTGTTGTCGTATGGCAATGGCTAGAACTTCAAGTACAATGGTGTAAAGGTATGGAGAGAGTGGATAGCCTTGTTTTCTTCCTGATTTTAGAGAAATTGTGTTGAGTTTCTGTCCATTTAGTTTGATGTTGGCTGTTGGCTTACTGGATATAGCTTTTATTATGTTTAAGTATGTCCCTGTTATCCCAGATCTCTCCAAGACCTTTATCATGAAGGGGTGCGGGATTTTGTAATAGGCTTTTTTTCAGCATCTAGTGAGAAGATCATGTAATTTTTGTTTTTCAGCTTGTTTGTATGGTGGATTATGTTGACAGATTTTCATATGTTGAACCATCCCTGCATCCCTGGGATGAAACCTACTTGATCGTGGTGAATGAATGTTTTGTTGTGTTCTTGGATCCCAATTGCCAGTATTTTATTGAGTATTTTTGCATCAATGTTCATGAGTGATACTGGTCTGAAGTTATCTTTCTTAGTTGTGTCTTTGTGTGGCTTGGTCGTCAAGGTTGTTGAAGCCTCATAGAAAGACTTTGGCGAATACCCTTCTGCTTCAATTGCATGGAATACTTTGAGAAGAATTGGTATAAGTTGTTCTTTGAATTTCTGGTAGAATTCTGCACTAAGGCCATCTGGACCTGGGCTTTTTTTGTTGGGAGACTTTTGATGACTGCTTCTATTTCCATAGGTGTTATAGGTCTATTTAAATTTCTTATCTGCTCTTGTTTTAGTTTTGGCAAGTGACAGCTATCGAGGAATTCATCCATTTCCTTTAAATTTTCGAATTTTGTGGAGTACAGATTTTGAAAGTATGACCTGTTCACTCTCTAGATTTTCTCAGAGTCCATTGTTATGTTCTGCTTTTCATTTCTGATTTTGATAATTTGTTTGTTCACTCTCTGATGTTTGGTAAGTTTCGACAAAGGTTTGTGTATCATGTTGATTTTCTCAAAGAACCAACTCTTCTTTGCTTTGATTCTTTTTATTGTTTTCCTAGTTTCTACTTTATTGATTTCAGGCCTCAATTTGATTATTTCCTGGCATCTACTCCTCCTGGGGAATATGGTTCTTTGTGTTCTAGAGATTTCAGCTGTGCTGTTAATTCTCTAGTATAACTATTCCCCAGTTTCTTCTTGCAGGCACTTAGTACTATTAACTTCCCCCGTAGCACTGCTTTTAAAGTATTCCATAGGTTTGGGTATGTTGTGCCTTCATTCTCATTGGAAGTCTTTGATTTCTTTTTTTATATCTTCTTTGACTCAGGGATGGTCCAGTTGTGCATTATTCACCTTCCCTGATTTTGTAGGTTTTCTTCACTTTGTGTTGTTGTTGAATTCTTATTTTAAATCATGGTGGTCTGACAAGATGCAAGGAGTTATTCCAATTTTTTGTAGCTGCTGAGGTTTGATATGTTGCCAAGTATGTGGCTGATTTTTGGGAAGGTTCCATGTGGTGGTGAGAAGAATTATATTCTTTTTATGTGGATGAAATGTTCTATAGATATCTGTTAATCCCAGTGGGGTCATTACTTCTATTAGACTCTTTGATTCTTTGTTGAGTTTCTGTCTGGTTTTCCTGTCTAGTGGTGAGAGTGGTGTGTTGAAAACTCCCAATATAACTGTGTGGGGCTTTATATGTGATTTAAGTTTCAGTAATGTTTCTTTTATGAATGTGGATGCGTTTGTATTTGGAGCATAGATGTTCAGTATAGACACTTAATATTGGTGGATTTCACTGTGATGAGTATGTAATGCCATCCTTCTTCTCATTTGATTGATTTTATTTTAAATTCTAGTCTGTTAGATATTAGGATTGCTAACCCTACTTGTTTCTTGGGTCCCTTTGAATGGAAAATTTTCCCAAACTTTAACTCTCAGGTAATGTCTGTATTTGAGGGTGAGGTGTGTTTCTTTGAATGCAGCAGAAGGAAGGATTCTGTGTTCGAAACCATTCTGCTAACCTGTGTAACGATACAACACAGAGTAATAATCTATGTATGTAAGTTCTTGAAAACTAAAGATACAACACAGTGTGAGAATCTCCACGTGTAACTAATAAAAATTAAGGACCCAACAATGTTTGAGAAACTACATGCATAACATCGTGAAAACTATCGATACAACACTGTGAGAAAATCTACATTTACCACTTCTTAAAAACTAACAATACAACACTGTGGGAGTATCTATGTGCGTATCTTTTTGAAAACTAAGGATACAGCACTGTGTGAGAATCTATCTAGGTCACTTCTTGAAACCTAACAATACAACTCTGAGTTCTAAACTGAATGCATACCTTCTTGAAAACTAAGGAATTAACTCTGTGTGAGAATCTACACGTGTAATATATTAAAAACTAATGATACAACACTGTCTGAGAATCTACATACACGTGCAACTTATTGAAAATTAACAATACAACACTGTGTGAGAAACTATATGAGTAACTACTTGAAAACTAACAATACAACACTGTATGAGAATTTACTAGTGTATCTTATGGAAAAGTAATGATAAAACACTGTGTTTGAATCTATATGTGTAACTCCTTGAAAATAAAGGACACAACATTGTCTGAGAATCTACACATGTATCTTATTGAAAATTAAAGATACAGTACTGTATGATAATCAACATGTGTAAGTACTTGAAAACTAACGAAACATCACTGTCTGAGTATCTACACGTGTATCTTATTGAAAAGTAATGATACAAAACTGTGTTTGAACGTATATGTGTAACTTCTTGAAATTTAAGGACACAACACTGAATGAGAATATAAACATGTAACTTATTGAAAACAAACGATGCAATACTGTGTGAGTATCTATTAGCTTAACATCTTGAAATCTAACGATACAATACTGTGTTCTAAACTGAATGCATAACTTCTTGAAAAATAACGATAAAACACTGTGTGAGATTCCACACGTGTAACTTATTAAAAACTAAAGATACAAAACTGAGTGAGAATCTATATGTGTAAGGTCTTGAAGACTAACGATACAACAGTGAGTGAGAATCTAGATACGTATGTTCTAGAAAAGTTTCGATACAACACAGAGTGAGAATCTCCTCGTGTAACTCATAAAATTTAACAACATAACACTGTTGAAAACCATGCTTAACATCTTGAAAACTAACGATACAACACTGTGAGAGAATTTGCATATGCAACTTCTTAAAAACAAACGACACAACACTGTATGCGTATCTATGTGAGTAACTTCTTGAAAAGTAACTTTATAGCACTGTGAGGTAATCTGTCTACGTAAATTTTTAAAATCTAACGATACAAATCTGGGTTGTGAACTTAATGCCTAACTCCTTTAAAACTAACAAAATGACTCAGTGTGAGAAACTATATTAGTAATTTCTAGAAAAATAATGATGCAACACTGTCTGAGAATCTACACGTGTAATATATTGAAAATTAATGATACAACACTGTGTGAGAATCTCCACGTGTAACTTCTTGAAATCTAATGATACAACTCTGAGTTCTAAACTGAATGCGTAGCTTCTTGAAAACTAAGGAAACAACTCTGTGTGAGAAACTACGGTAGTATCTTCTGGAAAACTAACAATACAACACTGTTTGAGAATCTCCACATATAACTTCTTATTGAAAATTAACGACACAACACTGTGTGAGAATCTCCACGTGTAATTTATTGAAAACTAATGATACAACACTTGGTGAGTATCTATAAGTGTAACTTATTGAAAACTAACGATACAAAACTGTCTTAGATTCCACACGTGTAACTTCTTGAAAACTAATGATACAACACTGTGTGAAAAACTACATGTGTAAATAATTGAAAGTTAACGATACAACACTGTCTGAAAATCTACACATGTATCTCAGTGTATCTTTTTGAAAAGTAATGATACAACACTGTGTTTGAATATATATGTGTAACTTCTTGAAAATAAAGGATACAACACAGACTGAGAATCTACACGTGTAACATATTGAAAATTAAAGATACAATACTGTGTGAGAATCTAAAAGTGTAACGTTTTGAAAACAGAAGATATAACATTGTGTGAGAATCTATAAGCGTAACATCTTGAAAACTAATGATACAACACTGTCTTGAGAACCTAAACGTTTAACTTCTTGAAAACTAATGATACAACACTGTGTGAGAATCTACAGGTGTAACTTATTGAAAATTAACGATACAACACACTGTGAGAAACTACATGTGTAACTTCATGAAAAGTAACGATACAAGCCTGTGTTTGAATCTATATGCGTATCTTCTTGAAAATAAAGGACTCACCAAGGTGAGAGAATCTACATGTGTAACTTCTTGAAAACTGACGATACAACACTGTCTGAGAAACTACATGTGTAACTTCTTGAAAACTAACGATAAAATCTGCCTGCACATTTATACGACTGACTTATTGAAAACAAAGGAAACCATTCTTTGTGGGAAAATATGAGAGTAACATCTTGAAAACAAAAGATACACACTGTGTGAGAATCTATATACCTAACTCCATGTAATCTAACGATACAACACTGAGTTCTAAACTGAATGCATAACTTCTTGAAACTAATGATATAACACTGCGTGAGAATCCTCACGTGTAACTTATTGAAAACTAACGATACAACACTGAGTGAGAATCTGTATACATAAGTTCTTGAAAACTAACGATGCAACACAGTGTTAGAATCTCCACGTGTAACTTCTAAAAATTTAAGACACAACACTGTTTGAGATACTACATGCATAACATCTTGAAAACTAACGATACAAAACTGTGAGAGAATCTACATGTTCAACTTCTAAACAACAAATAATACTGTGTGAGTATCTATGTGCATAACATCTTGAAAATTAACGATACAACTCTGAGTTCTTAACTGATTGCATAACTTCTTGAAATCCAAGGAAATAACTGTGTGTGAGACACTACATTAGTAACTTCTGAAAAACTATCGATACAACACTGTCTGATAATAAACACATGTAACTAATTGAAAATTAACGATACAATACTGTGTGAGAATCTACACGTGTAACTTATTGAAAACTAATGACACAAGACTGGGTGAGAATCTATAAGTGTAACTTCTTGAAAACTATTGAAGCAACACTGTGTGAGAAACTACATGTGTAACTACTTGAAAATTAACGATACAACACTGGCTGAGAATCTACACATGTATCTTATTGAAAATTTACGATAAAACCTGGTGTTTGAATCTATATTCGTAATTTCTTGAAAATAATGGCCACAACACTGTCTGAGAATCTACACGTTTAACTCCTTGAAAACCAATGATAAAACACTGTGTGTGAAACTTCAAGTGTAACTACTTGAAAACTAATGTTACAACACTCTGTGAAAAACTACAAGTGTAACTTATTGAAAACTAAGGATGCAAAACTGTATGAGAATATTTCTTATTGAAAAGTAATGATACTACTCTGTGTTTGAATCTATATGCATAACTTCTTGAAAATAAAGGACTAACGAAATAACTCTGTGTGACAAACTACATTAGTAACTTCTGCAAAACTAACGATACAACACTGTATGAGAATTTACAGGTGTAACTTATTGAAAATTAAAGATACATCACTATGTCAGAATCTACACATGTGACTTATTGAAAATTAATGAAACAAAACTGTGAGAGAATATACAATTGATTTTTTTGTTTTTACGACACTGGGTTTCTTTGTATTGTATTTAGGCTCTCGTTCCAGCCTGGTATCGAAATCACAGCGAACTGCCTCTCTCTGCCTCCCAAGTGCTGGGATTAAAGTCATGTGCCACCACCTCCTGGCTGAGAATCTATACTTATAACTTGTTGAAAACTAATGATACAACACTGTGTGAGAATCTACAGGTGGATTTTATTGAAAATTAAAGATACAACACTGTGTAAGATTCTTTAAGCGTAACTTCATGAAAACTAAGGATACAACTCTGTCTTGAGAATCTGCTTGTGTAACTTCTTGAAACAAATGATAAAACACTGTGTGAGAAAGTATAAGCTTAAGTTCTTGAAAACTAATGAAACAACACTGTCTGAGAATCTACATGTGTAACATATTGAAAATTAAAGATACAACACTTTCTGAGAATCTACACGTGTATCTTATTGAAAAGTAACGATACAAACCTGTGTTTGAATCTATATTCGTAAACTCTTGAAAATAATCGACAGAACACTGTCTGAGAATCTACATGTGTATCTTATTTAAAAGAAATAATACTACACTGTGTTTGAATCTATATTCTTAACCTCTTGAAAATAATGAAAACACCAATGTCTGAGAATCTACACGTGTAACATCTTGAAAACTAATGATACAACACTGTGTGAGTATCTCTTTGTGTAACTTCTTGAAAACTAACAATACATCACTGTGCGAGAAACTACTTGTGTAACTTCTTGAAAAATAACGATACAAAACTGTGAGATAATCTACATGTGTAACATCTTAATAACAAACTATACAACACTGTGTGAGTATCTATGTGCATAACTTATTGAAACTAATGATATAGGACTGTGTGATAATCCGTCTATGTAAATTCTTGAAATCTAATGATACAACTCTGAGTTCTACACTGAATGCATAACTTCCTGAAAACTAACGGAGTAACGCTGTGTGAGAATCTATATTAATAACTTCTGGAAAACTAACGATACACACTGTCTGAGAAACTACACCTGTAACTTCTCGAAAACTAATGATACAACACTGTGTGAGAAACTACAAGTGTGACTACTTGAAAACTAATGATATAAAACAGTGTGAAAAACTTCGTGTGTAACAATTTGAAAACTAAGGATGCAACACTGTCTGAGAATCTACACGTGTATCGTATTTAAAAGTAACGACACTATACTGTGTTTGAATCTATATGTGTAACATCTTGAAAATAAAGACCACAACACTAATGAACACTGAAGAAGTAACGCTGTGTGAGAATCTATATTAGTAACTTCTGGAAAACTACCGATACAAACTGTTTTAGAATAAATACGTGTAACTTATTGAAAATTAACGGTACAACACTGTGTGTGAATCTACACGTGTAATGTATTGAAAACTAATGATACAACACTGTGTGAGAATCTAAAAAGCGTAACTTCCTGAAAACTAATGATACAACACTGTCTTGTGTATCTACACGTGTAACTTCTTGAAAATAACGATACAACACTCTGTGAGAATCTATAAGCATAACTACTTGAAATCTAACAATACAGCACTGTGTGATAATCTAAGTAACTTCCTGAAATCCAATGGTACAAGTCTGAGTTCTAAACTGAATGGATTACATCTTGAAAACTAACAAAATAACTCTGTGTGACAAACTACATTAGGAACTTCTGCAAAACTAACGATACAACACTGTCTGAGAATCTACAAGTGTAACTTATTGAAAATTAAATATACAACACTGTGTGTGAATCTACACATGTAACTTATTGATAATTAATGGTACAACACTGTCTGAGAATCTACATGTGTATCTTATTGAAAACTAATGATACAACACTGTGGGAGAAACTACATATATAATTACTTGAAAACTAACAATACAACACTGTCTGAAAATCTACACATGTCACTGAAAATTAAGGATACAACACTGTGTGAGAATCTAAATGTGTAACTAATTGAAAATTAAAGAAACAACACTGTCTGAGAATCTACACGTGAAACTTATGGAAAAGTAACGAAACAGCATTTTGTAGGAAACGATACAGCCCTGTGTGAGAATAAATTTATGTAACTTCTGGAAATCTAACGACACAATTCTGGGTTCTAGACACTGTCTAGAGAATTACACATGTAACTTCTTTAAAACTAACTATATCACACTGTGTTAGAATCTATAAGCATAACTTCTTGAAAACTAACGATACAACACTGTCTGAGTATCCACACGTGTAACTTATTGAAAATTAATGATACAACATTGTGTGAGAATATACACGTGGAACTAATTAAAAATTAACGAAACAACACTGTCGGGGAATCTACACGTGTAACTTATTGAAAAGTAAATATACAACACTGTGTGAAAAACTACACATGTATCATATTTAAAAGTAATGATACATCGCTGTGTTTGAATCTATATGCGTAACTTCTTGAAAATAAAGGACTCAACACTGTCTGAGAATCTAAAACGTGTAACCTCTTGAAAACTAACGATACAACATTGTCTGAGAATCTACACGTGTAACTAATTGAAAATTAACCAATCAACACTGTCTGAGAATCTACACGTGTAACTTATAGAAAACTAACGATACAATGATACAACACTCTGAGAGAATCTACATGTGTAGCTACTTGAAAACTAATGATACAACACTGTGTTTTTACCTATATGAGTAAATTCTTGAAAATAAAGGGCACACCCTGTCTGAGAATCTACACCTGTAACTTCTTGAAAACTAATGATACAACACTGTGCGAGAAACTACATGTGTAACTTACTGAAAACTAACCATACAACACTGTATGAGAATTGACACGTGTAAATTCTTGAAAACTAACGATACAACACTGAGTAACAATCCATATATATAAATTCTTGAAAACTATCAAAACAACACAGTGTGAAAATCTCAATGTGTAACTTATAAAAATTGATGACACAAAACTGTTCGAGAAACTACATGTGTAACTTTTTGAAAACTAAGGATACAACACTGTGAGATAATCTACATGTGCATCTTCTTAAAAAGAAACGATGTAACACTGTGTGAGTATCTACGTGCGTAACTTCTTGAAAACTAATAATACAGCACTAATGAAGATATTCAATGCTATAAGGAAAACAATATATTTTTTACCATCGAGAGAGTATTCACAAGCTAGGAGTTAGAGGCGTGGCTGAATTTCAAGAGAAAAGGGAGGTTCCTCTTCTTTTCACTTCCTTTTATATCTACCTGTGTTAATTTACTTGCCCTGCAATCATGGACAGAAAGGTTTGTGGGTTCTCTCCTACAATTCCCCTTTTAGTCTAAGTAGAAGATTTACATTTGGTACAAACTCAAACATATACAACATATATACATAGATATAATTAAGTTATAATCTACTTATCCTAAGCTAAACATATCCATTCCACCTAATTTCTAAACTTATCTGAAATGGATGCCTAAGTCTGAACACCTCCTTCCAATCCCAACCTTAAAAAATTGCAAATTAACACTAACAAGTGTAAACTATCCTCTAATATCTGTATTAGGGAGAAGGGACTTGGAATTCTCAAATTTACTTCCTGCTGAAGTTGGACGATGACCATCATGGGGACCCGTGAGAAGAAATTGGTAGTGTAACAAGAGTCATAAGTAGGTCAATTAGTCTCTGTTTGGCAGGCGAGGCTTGACTGAAGTTCTGGATTTGAGTTCTAATTTTGATTGAAGCTCTTGTCTGAAGCTCTGATCAGATTGTAGAAGATGCACTGTATCAGTTACAAGCTGGTTTCAGGATGGTGCTTTTCAGGTGGGGTCAATGATTTGGGGCAGGTTAGATGTATCCAATCGAATCAGGAGGAGTCAGGGAAGTGAATGCACATTCTCTTTCTGAAGCAGTTGAAGATCGCTGTCAAGAAATCCCTTTTTCTCTGGAAAACTGAAATATTACTGTTAGCCCAGAAATTTTTAACTTTTCTGTGTATGAATACTGGGAAAGGAGAACCCAAGGAAGATAATACACATGAAGGAGATTAGAGTTTTGAAAAAGAATCATGTATACACAGATGATAGTCTCTATTTTTGTTTTTTTCTGTCTTATATCAATGGCTCTTTGATATAATAAAGAAAGTCTGAATTGCATTTTAACATTATGCTTGCTTTTAAAGCAGGAGAGCCAATCCAACTCTAAAGCCTGCGTTAATTAGATGAATTTGGGACTCAGACATATTAAGAAGCGAAGAAAGTAGAAATTAAAATAACAAAATAGATTTAGACATTGATAACTCATTGTATTATTGCATGTTTGGTGGTCCTCTGGGTAGCTATCCTTTCTTCTTTAGGTATCCATAAACCTAGGATCTGTTCATTGTTCACAACTAATTTTTCTTGTACAGACAGAAACAGAACAGTTCTCTTTCCTTTGATGAGGTCTCCTTAAACATAGCAGTACATGGTAGAATATGACCTTGTAGATGAGCCGTCATCTTTCCTGCTCCTGAAACGTTTTCTATTCTGATCAAATCTTAATTACTTAAGAGAGGACCCAAAGGTTTTCTTCTCATGTGGAAACAAAAGCAAAACAGCTTCTGCAATTTAACACATATCATGGTTTACATACTGAGGTCATAACACCCTTAAAATACACGGGTTGGTTTAGTTCAGAAGACTTCTCTGTAGTCCGTGTCATTTTGCTGCAGTTTGTACATTTTCATCAGCATTAAGAAAATTCAACATTAGTAAACCAGTATGTAACCTGTGTTTGTGGGTCTTTGTTGCCCATGGCTGTTTATGAAGCCTCTCTCTTAAGGTTCCGTTAGATCTTTCAATCACTGCTTGCCTGTGGGATTGTAAGGTATACCAGTTACATGTTTATATTATGATATTGGAAAAATTGTTCCAATTTACTGGAGACGTATGCTGGAGCATTGTCAGTTTTTATTGTTTTAGGTATACACATAACAGCCATCACCTCTAAAATGTGAGTAATAACAGAATCAGCTTTTTCAGAGCTGAGGGCAGTAACCAGTTGGAGGCCTGAGAACGTGTCTATGGTATGGTGTACATATTTTAAACTGCCAAATTCTGGGAAGTGAAATACATCCATCATTTCTGTGAATACCTTTAGGATTACAACCTGCTGGTAAGGGAGTTTGACTGTAGAATGAGCAAGTGGGGCGAATTCTTACTATTTCTTTGGCTTGTTTCCAGGTGATAGAAAAATCATTCTTTAAACATTTGCTGTTACCATGGTGTTACTTAGGAAATTCTGAAGCTTCCAACACATTACCTATTAATAAATGATCAATTTCATCATTGCCTTGTGCCAGAGTACCTGGCAGACTTGTATGGGATTTGATATGTGTTATATATATAGGATGAGTCCTGTTTCTTATGGTTTCCTGTAATTGTGAAAACAATGAGGTTAATTCTGTACCATCAGGAACAAATTCTGAGGTCTCAATGTGCAAGGCAACTCTCTCTGCATACTGAGAATCCATGACTATAGTGAGAGGCTCTGTAAAGTCCTTAAGTACCATGAGAATGGCATATAATTCTGCCTTTTGTACAGGGTTGTAAGGGCATTGAACTACTTTACTTATATTTCCTGATTTATACCCTGCCTTACCTGATTTGTTTGCATCAGTGTAGAAGGTTAGAACTCCAGAAATAGGTGTTTGTCTCACGATACGTGGAAGAATACAAATTGTTTTCTTTATGAATTTGATTCTCTCTGTTTTGGGATAGTTATTACTAATAGTTCCCAAAAAGTAATTGCAAGCTATTTGCCAATACTCAGTATCCTTCCATAAGGAGGAAATGTCATCATTTTTAAAGGTACAATAATTTCAGATGGGTCTTTCCCAGTCAGTTGACGAAGCCTTAACTTACCTTTTAATATCAAATCAGAGCTTTTCTATATATGTTTTCAATTTTTTATTCTGTTTATTTGGGAGAAATACCCTTTCTTGTATGATGTCCTCCCTCTGCATTAATATTCCTGAGGGGTATTCTCTAGATAGCAAAATAACCAGAATACAATCCAGTTTTGGATCCACACAGTCAACATGTGCTTCTAATATTCTCTTTTCAAACCATTCTAATTTTTTTTCAGCCTAAGCTGATAGTATTCATGGGCTGTTTAGGATTTTATTTCCTTTTAAGTTACTACAAGTGTAACTTATTGAAAATTAATGATACAACACTGTGTTAGGATCTACAAGTTTAACATATTTAAAACTAATGATAGAACACTGTGTGAGAAACTACATGTGTAAGTTCTTGAAAACTAAGGATACAAAGCTGCCTGTACATCTATACGGGTAAATTATTGAAAACAAAGGAAACAACACTTTGTGGGAAACTATGTGAGTAACATCTTGAAAACAAACGATACAACATTGTGTGAGAATCTATATTCGTAACTTATTGAAAACTATTGATCCAACACTATGTGAGTATCTATATAGGTAACTTCTGCAAATCTAATGATACAACACTGTGTGAACCCACACATGTAAATTCTTGAAAATTAATGATACCACTCTGAATTAGAAACTATATACTTAAGTACTTGAAAACTAACGATACAAAACTGTGTGAGAAACTACATGAGGAACTACTTGAAAATTAACGATGAAACACTGAGAATCTACACGTGTATCTTATTGAAAAGTAACAATACAACACTGTGTTTGAATCTATATGCGTAATTTCTTGAAAAGAGGACACAACACTGTCTGAGAATCTACACGTGTAACTTATGGAAAATTAAAGCTACAACGATGTGTGATAATTTTCACGTGTAACGCATTGAAAACTAATGATACAGCACTATGTGAGAATTTATAAGAATAACTTCTTGAAAACTAATGATACAGCACTGTGTGAGAAACTATCTACATAACTTCTTGAAATCTAAAGATACCACTCTGAGTCCTAAACTGAATGCATAACTTCTTGAATTTAAAAAACTACTTTGTGTGAGAAACTATATTAGTAACTTCTGGAAAACTAATGATACAACACTGTCTGAGAATCTACACCTGTAACTTATTGAAAATTAACGATGCAACACTATCTGAGAATATATATGTGTAACTACGTGAAAACTAATGATACAACCCTGTCTGCGAATCTAGACGTGTATCTAATTGAAAAGTAATGAGACAACACTGTGTTTTAATCTCTATGCATAACTTCTTGAAAATAAAAGACACACCACTATCTGAGTATTTACACGTGTAACTCATTGAAAATTAAAGATACAACAATGTGTGAGTAGACAATTGTAACATATTGAAAACTAATGATAAAACACTGTGTGAGAATATATAAGCGTAACTTCTTGAATACTAAATATACAATAATGTCTTGAGAATGTACACGCTTAAATACTTGAAAACTAACGATACAATACTGTCTGAGAATCTACACGTGGAACTTAAAGAAAACGATACAACACTGAGTGAAAATCTACACGAGTAACTTATTGAAAATTAACAAAACAACGCTGAGAATCTACACGTGTAACTTATTGAAAATTGAGGATGAAACAATGTGTGAGAAACTACATGTGTAAGTACTTGAAAACTAACAATATAAAAATGTGTGAGAATTTACACATGTATCTTATTGAAAAGTAACAATACAACCCTGTCTTTGAATGTATATGCGTAACTTCTTGAAAATAAAATACACAACACTTTCTGAGAATCAACACGTGTGTCTTCTTGAAAACTAACGATGCAACACTGTGTGAGAAACCCCATGTTTAACTTCTTGAAAACTAATGATACAACACAGTTTGAGAAACTACATGTGTAACTTCTTGAAATAAAACGATACAAAGCTACCTGTACATCTATAAGCATATCTTATTGAAAACAAAGGAAACAACACTTTGTGGGAAACTATGTGAGTAATGTCTTTAAACAAATGATACAATATTGTGTGAGAATCTGTATTCATAACTTATTGAAATCTAATGATACAGCACTGTGTGGGAATCTATATACGTAACTTCATGAAGTCTAACGAAACAACACTATGTGAAAATCCATACATGTAACTTCTTGAAAATGAACGATACAACACTGTGAGAGAATCTATGTATGCAAATTCTTACAAACAAACGATACAACACTGTCTGTGAATCTACAATTGTAATTTCTTGAAAATAATGGACTCAACACTGTCTGAGAATCTACACGTGTAACTAAGTGAAAATTAACGATACAGCACTGTGTGATAAACAACATGTAAAACATATTGAAAACTACCAATACAACAATTTATGAGAAACTACTTGTGTAACTACTTGATAACTAACAATACAACACTGCCTGAGAATCTACACATGTAGCTTATTGAAAAGTAAGGATACAACACTGTGTTTGAATCTATATGCATAACTTCCTGAAAATAAAGGACACAGCACTGTCTGAGAATTTACACATGTAACTTACTGAAAACTAATGGTACAACACTGTGTGAGAAACTACACGTGTATCTTATTGAAATTTAAGGATACAACCCTGCCTTTAAATCTTTGTGCATATCTTCTTGAAAATAAAGGACTCAACACTGTCTTTGAATCTACAAGTGTAATTTCTTGAATACTAATGATAAGATACAGTGTGAGAAACTACATGCATGATTTCTTGCAAAACTAATGATACAAAGCTGCCTGCACACCTATACGTGTAACTTATTTAAACAAAGGAAACAAGATTTTGTGGGAATCTAAGTGAGTAATATCTTGATAATAAAATATACAATATTTTGTGAGAATCTATATTTGTAACATACTGAAACCTAACGTTACAACACTGTGTCAGAATCTATATAAGTAACTTCTTGAAATCTAACGATACATCATTGAGTTTTAAACAGAATTCATAAACTCTTGAAATCTAACGATATAACACTTGTGAGAATCCACACATGTAACTTCTTGAAAACTAATGATACAACACTATGTGAGAATCTACACGTATAGTTCTTGAAAACCAATGATACAACACTGTGTGAGAAACTACATGTGTAATTTCTCAAAACTAATGATACAACACTCTCTGAGAATCTACACGTGTAATGTATAGAAAACTAATGATACAAAACAGTGTGAGAAACTGTATGCATAATTTCTTGAAAATTAACGATACAAAGCTGCCTGAACATCTATACGCATAATTTATTGAAAACAAAGAAACAACACTTTGTGGTGAGAAACATCTCGAAAACAAATGATAGAACATTGAATAATAATCTATATTGGTAACTTATTGAAAACTAATGATACAGCACTGTTTGAGAATCTATATGCGTAACTTCTTGAAATCTAATGGCACGTGTAACTACGATACAACTCTGAGTTCTAATCTGAATGCATAACTTCTTGAAAACTAACAAAATAACTCTATGTGAGAACCTACATTAGTAACTTCCAGAAAACTAACGATACAAAACTGTCTGTGAATCTACACGTGTAACTTATTGAAAATTAACAATACCACACTTTGTGAGAATTTACATGTGTAACGTATTAAAAACTAATGATACAACACTTTGGGAGAATCTATAAATGTAACTTCTTGAAAACTAATGATACAACACTGTCTTGAGAATCTACACGTGTAACAAAATGAAAAGTAAAAATACATCACTGTGTGAGAATCTACACATGTAACTTATTGAAAGTTGATGAAACAACAATGTCTGAGAATCTACACGTGTAACTTAGTGAAAACTAATGATACAACACTGTGTGATAATTTACACGAGTATGTTATTGAAAAGTAAAGATACAACAACCCTGTGTTTGAATCTATGTGCATAACTTCTTGAAACTCAAAACTATCTGAGAATCTACACGTGTAACTAATTGAAACCTACCATACAAAACTGTGTGAGAAACTGCATGTTTAATTTCATGAAAAGAAATGATACAACACTGTGTGAGAAACTAAATGCACAACTTCTTAAAAACTAATGATACAAACCTGCCTACACAACTATACGTGTAACTTATTGAAAAAAAGGAAACAACACTTTGTGGGAAACTACGTGAGCAACATCTTGAAAACAAATGATACAACATTGTGTCAAAATCTATATTCAGTAACTTATTGAAAACTAACGATACAGCTCTGTGTGAGAATTTTTATATGTAACTACTTGAAATCGAAAGATACAACACTGTGTGAGAATCCACAAGTGTAACTTCTTGAAAACTTACGATACAACAGTGAATTAGAATCTGTATACGTAAGTTCTTGAAAACTAACGATACAACACACTGTGAGAATCTCCACGTGTACCTTATAAAAAGTAGCAACACAACACTGTTTGAGAAACTACATGGGTAACATCTTGAAAACTAATGATAAAACACTGAGAGAGAATCGACATGTGCAATTTCTTAAAAGAAACGATACAACACTGTTTGAGTATCTATGTGCCTAACTTATCGAAAACTAATGATAGAGCACTGTGTAAGAATCTACGTAACTTCTTGAAATCTAACGATACAATTCTGAGTTCTAAACTGAATGCATAATTTCTGGAAATCCTACGAAATAACTCTGTGTGAGTAACTACATTAGTACATTCGGTAATACTATTAATACATCACTTGTTTAAGAATCTATGCATATAACTTATTGAAAATTAAAGGTATAACACTGTCTGAGAATCTACACGTGTAACTTATTGAAAACTAACGATACAACACTGTGTGAGAACCTACAAGTGTAACTACTTGAAAACTCATGACACAACACTGTCTGAGAAGCTACACATGTATCTTATTGAAAAATAATGATACAACCCTGTGTTTGAATCTATATGGGTAACTCCTTGAAAGTAAAGGACACAACAATCTCTGAGAATCTACATGTGTATCTTATTGAAAATTAAAGATACCACACTCTTTGAGAATCTACACGTGTAACTTCTTGAAAACTAATGATACAACACTGTTTTGAGAATCTACTCGTGTAACTTATTGTAAACTAACAATAGAACACTGCAGGAGGAAGCCTATATGCCGCCATTAACCACGTGACTTACTAGAGGTGCATACAGATAAGGTAAGAGCTGGTTTACCACACCGCTAACCACACCCACTTTAGGCAATACTAAAGATGTATACAGACAGACATAAAGACGTATACGTACATAGGCGGTGAACTATGTCAATAGCCAGGCCCACTTTTGGGCATGACTAGGGGACGTTACGGGGGAAGGCATAAAAGACAGCACACAGGAAGTCTTGGTCTCTTTTCCCAGAGTTCGGCTTCCGGTTCGGCAGGGGAAAACTACTTGGCTCATCTAGGTTACTTGTTTGGTATTTTGTGAGTAATTTCTACAATAAATACTTAGTTTTACTTTCAGTAAGTGTGCCGCTTATCGTTACAGCGTCATTTGGAGCCTCAGAACACTGTGTGAGAATTTATAATGTAACTTCTTGAAAACTAACGATACAACACTTTTTAGAATCTAAATATGTAACTTATTGAAAATTAATGATACAACATTGTAAGAGAATCTACACATGGAACTTATTGGAAATTAAAGATACAACACTGTGGGAAAATTGATATGTGCAACTCCTTTAAAACAAACGATACAACACTGTCTGCAAATCTACATGTGTATCTTACTGAAAAGTGATGATACAACCCTGTGCTTGAAACTATATGCGTAACTTTTTGAAATTAAAAGACACAACACTGTCTGAGAATCTACAAGTGTAACTTCCTGAAACCTAATAATACAACACTCTGTGAGAAACTGCATGTTTAACTTCTTGAAACCTAACGATACAACACAGTGTAAGAAGCTACATGCATAACTTCTGGAAATCAAACGATACAAACCTGCCTGTACATCTATACGTGTAAATTATTGAAAACAAAGGAAAGAAAACTTTGTCAGAAACTATGTGAGTAAAGTCTTGAAACAAACGATACATCATTGTGTGAGAATATATATTTATAACTTATTGAAAACTAACGATACAGCATTGTGTGAGAATCTATATAAATAACTTCTTAAAATCTAACGATACAACTCTGTGTGAGAATCCACACGTGTAACTTCTTGAAAACTAACACTACAACACATGAGAGAATCTATATGTGCAACTTCTTAAAAACAAACTATGCAACACTGTCTGCGAATCTACATGTGTAACTTCTTGAAAATTAACTATACAAAACTGTGTGAGAATCCACAAGTGAAACTTCTTGAAAACAAACGATACAACACTGTCTGAGTATCTACACGTGTATCCTATTGAAAATTAATGAAACACCACTGTCTGAGAATCTACAAATGTAACTACTTGAAAATTAACGTTACAACATTGTGTTAGAAACTACACTGTATCTTATAGAAAAGTAATGATACAAGACTGTGTTTCAACCTATATTTGTAACTTCTTCAAAATAAAGGACTCAAAACTGTCCGAGCATCTACACGTGTAACTTCTTGAAAACTAACGATATAAAACTGTGTGAGAATTTACATGTGTAATTTCTTGAAAAATAATGACACAACACAGTGAGAAACCACATGTGTAACTTCTTGAAAACTAACGATAAAAATCTGCCTGTCCATCGATTCCACACTGTGTTAGAATCTACATGTGTAATTACTTGAAACTAACTATATAACACAGTGTGAGAAACTACATGCGAAACTTCTTGAAAACTAACGATACAAAGCTGCCTGCACATCTATAGGGGTAACTTATTGAAAATAAAGGAAACAACACTATGTGGGAAACTATGTGACTAAAATCTTGAAAACAAACGATACAACATTGTTCGAGAACCTATATTCATAACTTATTGAAAACTAACGATACAGAACTATGTGAGTATAAACGTAAATTCTTGAAATCTAACGATACAACACTGAGTTCTAAATTGTAACATGTAACTTTTTGAAAATTAATAATACAATTCTGTGTGAGAATCTACACTTGTAATTAATTGAAATTTAAAAATCATTCACCACGATCAAGTAGGTTTCATCCAAGGGATGCAGGGATGGTTCAACATACAAAAATCCATCAATGTAATCCATCATTTAAACAAGCTGAAAAACCAACAGCCAACATCAAACTAAATGGACAGAAACTCAACGCAATTCCTCTAAAATGAGGAACAAAACAAGGCTGTCCACTCTTTCCATACCTTTACAACATGATACTTGAATTTCTAGCCATTGCCATTTGAAAACAAAGGTGGATCAAGGGGATACAAATTGGAAAGGAAGAGGTCAAACTTTCACTATTTGCAGATGATATGATAGTTTTCATCAATGACCCAAAGAACTCAACCAGGGAACTCTTACAGCTGATTAACACCATCAGAAAAGTGGCAGGCTACACGATCAACTCAATAAAATCAGTAGGCCTACTATATACAGATGATAAAAGGGCTGGGAAATAAATCAGAGAAACAACACCCTTTACATTTGCCATGAACAACATTAAATACCTTGAAGTAACACTAACCAAACAAGTGAAAGACCTGTATCGCAAGAACTTTGAATCTCTAAAGAAAGAAATTAAAGAAGCCCTCAGAAAATGGAACGATCTCCCATTCTTTTGGATTGGTAGGATCAATGAAGTAAAAATGGCAATCCTGCCAAAAGTAATCTACAGATTCAAGGCAACCCCAGCACAATTCTTCACAGAACTTGAAAGGACAATAATCAGTTTTGTATGGAAAAACAAAATAACCAGGATAGCCAAAACAACCCTGTTCAACAAGGCAACATCCAAAGGCATCACCAGCCTTGACCTCAAGCTCTATTATAGAGCTATAGTCCTGAAAACAGCTTGGTATTGGCACAAAAGTAGACAGGTATACCAATGGAATCGAATTGAAAAAACGGATATTAACCCACACACGTATGAACATCTGATCTTTGACAAAGGAGCTAAAAATATACAATGGAATAAAGAAAGAATCTTCAACAAATGGCGCTGGCATAACTGGAGGCTAGTATGTAGAAGAATGCAGATAGATCCATGTATATTGCCATGCACAAAACTTAAGTCCAAATGGATCAAAGAACTCAACATAAATCCAGCCACACTGAACCTCTTAGAAGAGAAATTGGGTGGTACCCTTGAACGAATTGGGACAGGAGAGAGCTTCCTGAACATAACACCACTAGCACAGACAGTGTGATCAACAATTAATGAATAGGACCTCCTGAAACTGAGAAGCTTCTGTAAGGCAAAGGACACAGTCAGAAAGACAAAAAGGCATCCCACAGAATGGGAAAAATATTCACTAATCCCATATCTGACAGAGGGTTGATCTCCAAAATTTACAAAAACACAAGAAGCAAGTCACCAAAACATCAAAGACCCAATTTAAAATTGGGCTGCAGAACTAAATAGAGAATTTTCAATAGAGAAGTCTAAAATGGCTGAGAGGCTCTTGAGAAAGTGCTCAACATCCTTAGCCATCCAGGAAATGCAAATCAAAACAACTCTGAGATACCATCTCACTCCTGTAAGAATGGCTAAAATCAAAAACACCAACGACAATTTATGCTAGAGAGGATGTGGTGAAAGCAGGACACTCCTCCATTGCTGGTGGGAGTGCCAACTGGTTCAGCCACTTTGGAAATCAGTATGGAGTTTCCTCAGAAAAATGGGAATAAACCAAACACAAGACCCAGCAACTCCACTCTTGGGCATATATCCAAAAGATGCGCATTCATATAACAAAGATTCTGGCTCCACTATGTTCACAGCAGCATTATTTGTAATAGCCAGAACTTGGAGGCAACCTATATGTCCCTCAACCAAAGACTGGATAGAGAAAATGTAGAAAATGTAGTACATTTACACAAACGAGTATTATTCAGCTAAAAAAAACAATGGAATCCTGAGATTTACAGGCAAATGGATGACACTAGAAGAAACCATCCTGAGTGAGGTAACCCAGTCACAAAAAGAGAAACATGACATGTACTCTCTCATATATGGATTTTAGACCTAGATCTGGGGACCACCAGCCTACAATCCCATGGCCAGAGAGTCTGGGAAACAGAAACTTCAATCAGTTTAAGTACTGAGCTGAACTCAGAAACTTCAATCGTTTAAGTACTGAGCTGAACTCAAGAAAGCCAGTAACAGAGAGGGAGGACTGATGACCAAAGGGATTAAGAATGGGTTGATTTAACCCCCAGAATCAGCTGACCTGACAAAGGTTAACTCTTGAATCCCAGGAATCAGCCTGGGAATCCAGCATGGGACTGATCAAGACCCCCTGAATGTGGGTTTCAGTGAGGAGGCTTAGGTAATCTATTGAGCCTTGGGCAGCAGATCAGTACTCATCCCGATTATCCACACGGACTTTGGACTCCCATCCAACATTGTGCACTCTCACCCTAAACTCCTGGGGGAGGGTCTAGGCCCTGCCCTGTATGAAATGCCAGACTATGGACACCCCCATGGAGGACCTCACCCTCCCTGGGGAAATGAGGGTATGATGGGGGTGTGGGGGTGAGGGCAAGGGGAGGTGAGGGAAAGGTTATGGGACCTGGAACTGACTTGTGAAGCAACCTTGCTTCTTATCTAAATTTAAACTGAAAACTAAAGAAAAGAAAATTAACAATATAGCAATGACTGAGTAACTATAATCATAAGGTCTAGAGAATTAACGATACAACAAAGTGTGAGAAACTTCACCTGTAACTCATCAAAATTAAAAACTAAATGGATAACTTCTGAAATCTAAGGAAATAACTCACTGTGAGAAACTACATTAGTAACTTCTGGAAAAATAACAGAACACTGCCTTAGAATCTACACGTGAAACTTCTTGAAAACTAAGGATACAACACTGTGTATGAATCTACACATGTAACTCTTGAAAACTAATAATACAACACGTTGTGAGAATGTATAAGTGTAATTTCTTGAAAACAAATGATATAATTAATGATACAATTCTGTGTGAGTCTCTCCATGTACAAATAATTGAAATTTCTCGAAACAACACTGTCTGAGAATCTGCACGTTTAAATTATTGAAAATTGAAGATACAACACTGTTTGAGAATCTACACGTGTAACATACTGGAAATTAAAGATACAACACTGTGTGAGAATCTATATGTGCAACTTCTAAAAAACAAACGATACAACACTCTCTGCGAATCTACACGTGTATCTTATTGAAAAATAACGACACAACCCTGTGTAAAGGTCAATGAAATTCAAGGGTTAAAGGAAGGTTTTGATGATCTCCAAGATAAGATTCTTGGCAAGGTGAGTATGCTGATTCATAGGCAAAGACTGATATTAATGACCACATAACATCTTTATACAGTACAGCATCTATGAATGCTTTGAATAAGGTTCACTAGCCCGGAGGAAAAATACAACTGTACAGAAAGTTGATACAAGGTCTGAGAGAATATTTCACTCAATATTTACAAAGACTGTCCATAGCATTAGCAATAAAAGTACCTGAAACAGAGTCTAGCAAAACCCTAATACAGTTGAGAAAACAAACCACAATGCAAAAAATAATTAAAATTAAAAATTAGATTATCACCATTGGATGAATAGGTTTTACATACAAAGGTCGAGGGTAATGATCAAGATAAAAGAACCAGAGTATGAGAGGTAATTTCTGTGTCTATATGTGTAACTTCTTGAAAATAAATGACACAACACTGTCTGAGAATCTACACGTGTAAATTTTTGAAACCTAATATTACAACACTGTGTGAGAAACTGCATGTTTAACTACTTGAAAACTAATGATACAACATAGTGTGAGAAACTACATGCATAACTTATGGAAATAAATTGATACAAAGCTGCCTGTACATCTATACGCGTAAATTATTGAAAACAAAGGAAACAACACTTTGTGGGAAACTACGTGAGTAAAGTCTTGAAACAAATGATAAAACATTGTGTGAGAACCTGTATTCACAATTTATTGAAAACTAACGAAACAGCACTGTGTGAGAATCTATATACGCAACTTCTTGAAATCTAACAAGACAACACTGTGTGAGAATCCACAAGTGTAACTTCTTGAAAACTAAAGATACAACACTGTGAGAGAATCTATATGTGGAACTTCTTAAAACCAAACGATACAACACTGTCTGCGTATTTACACAGGTAACTTCTTGAAAATTAACGATACAATACTGTGTGAGAATCCACATGTGAAACTTCTTGAAAACTAACGATACAACACTGTCTGAGAATCTACAAGTGTAACTTGTTGATAATCAACGATACAAAACTGTTTGAGAAATTACACCTGTATCTTACTGAAAAGTAATGATACAAGACTGTGTTTGAATCTATATGCATAACTCCTTTAAATAAAGGACTCAACACTGTCTGAGAATCTACACGTGTAACTTCTTGAAAACTAACGATGAAACACTGTGTGAGAATCTACATGTGTAAGTTCTTGAAAACTAATGACACAACACAGTGTGAGAATCTACATGAGTAACTTCTTGAAAAGTAACGATACAAAGCTGCCTGCACACCTATACGTGGAACTTATTGAAAACAAAGGAAACAACACTTTGTGGGAAACTACATGAGTAACATATTGAAAACAAACGATACAACATTGTGTGAGAACCTATATTCGTAACTTAATGAAAACTAACAACATATCTCTGTGTGAGAATCCACACGTGGAACTTATTGAAAATTAATGATACAACACTGAGTGGGAATCTATATGAATAAGTTCTTGAAAACTAACGATACAACAATGTGTAAGAATATCCACCTATAACTTATCAAAATTAATGACACAACCCTGTTTGAGAAACTACATGTGTAACATCTTGAAAACTAACGATAAAACACTGTGAGAGAATCTATGTTTGTAACTTCTTAAAAACAAATGATACAACCCTATGTTAGTATCTATGTGCAAACATCTTGAAAACTAACGATATAATACTGTGTGAGAAACTACATTTTTAATTTATGGAAAACTAATGATATAACACTGTGTGAGAATCTACACATGTAACTTCTTCAAAACTAGCCTTATAACCTGGTGTGAGAAACTACATGTCAAAATTCTTGGAAAATATAGATACAACACCATGTGAGAAACTATATGCATAACTTTTTTATAACTAACAAAACAACTCTGTCTGAGAATATATAAGCGACACTTCTTGAAAACCATCAATACAACACTGTGTGAGGAACTACATGGGTAACTTCTTGGAAATTAATGATACAACGCTGTGTGAGATTCTACACGTGTACCTTATTGATAACTAACAACACGTGTAACTTATTGAAAACTAACGATATAACATTGTGTCAGATTCTGCACGTGCAACTTATTGAAAACTAACGAAAAAACCCTTTCTGAGAATCTACACGTGTAACTTATTGAAAATTAACACGACAACACTGTTTGAGAATAAACACGTATAAATAATTGAATATTAACGAGCCAACACAGTTTGAGAATTCACATATGTAACCTATTGAAAACTAACGATACAACACTGAGTGAGAATCTCTACACGTAAATTCTTGAAAATTAACGATACAACAGTGTGAGATTCTCTACATGTAACTAATAAAAATTAACGACACAACACTGTTTGAGAATCTACATGCGAAATATTTTGAAAACTAAGAATACAACACTGTGAGAGTATCTACAATTGCAACATCTTAAAAACAATCGATACAATAGTGTGTGAGTATCTATGTGCATAACTTCTTGAAAATTAACAATACAGTACTATGGGAGAATCTATCTATGGAACTTCTTTAAATCTAACGATACAACTCTGAGTTCTAAACCGAATGCCTAACTTCTTGAAAACTAACGAAATAATGCTGTGTGACAAACTACATTAGTAGCATATGGAAAACTAACGATACAACACTGTCTTGAGAATCTACACGTGTAACTTCTTGAAAACTAACGATACAACACTGTAAGAGAATCAACACAAGGAACTTATTGAAAATTAACAATACAACACTTTCTGAGAATCTACACGTGTACCTTACTGATAACTAAGATACAACACTGTGTGAGAAACAACATGTGTAACTACTTAAAAACTAAAGATACAACACTGTGTGAGAATCCAAACGTGTAACTGATTGGAAACTAATGACACAACGCTGAGTGAGAATATATATATATGCAAGTTCTTGAATACTAATAATACAAAACTGTGTGAGTATCTATGTGAGTAACTTCTTGGAAAATATCGATGCAGCACTCTGTGAGAATCTATCTACGTAACCTATTGATATAACAATACAACTCTGAGTTCTTACCTGAATGCATAACATCTAGAAAACAAACAAAATAACTCTGTGAGAGAAACTAAATCAGTAAGTTCTGGAGAAGTAACGATACAACACTGTGTGAGAAACTACATGTGTAACTTATGGAAAACTAACGATATAACACTGTGTGAGAATCTAGACAAGTAACATCCTCAAAACTAGCCTTATAACCTTTTGTGAGAAACTTCATGTGTAACTTCTTGGAAACTATCGATACAACATTGTGTGAGAAACTACATGAGTAAGTTGTTGAAATCTAAAGAAACAAATCTGTGTGAGAATCTATAAGCAGTACTTCTTGAAAACCATCAATACAACACTGTGTGATGAACTACATTCGTAACTTCTTGAAAAATAACCATACAATGCTGTGTGATAATCTTCACGTGTACCTTATTGAAAACTAACGATACAACGCTGTGTGAGACTCAACAATTGTACCTTATCAAAAACTAACGATACAGTGCTGTGTGAGAATCTTCACGTGTACCTTATTGATAACTACCGATAAAATACTGTGTGAGAATCAATAAGTGTAACTACATGAAAACAAGCGATACAACACTGTGTGAGAATCTACATGCATAAATTACTGAAAACTAAAGATATAAATCTGTGTGAGATTCTACACCTAGTACCTTATTGAAAACAAACGATACAATGCTGTGTGAGATTCTACATATGTACCGTTTTGAAAACTAACGAAACAACACTGTGTGAGAGTCTACAGGTGTAACTCATTGAAAATTAAAGACACAACACTGTGTAAGGATCTACTCGTGTAAGATCTTGAAAACTAAAGATACAAAGCTGTGTGAGAATCTACACGGGTAACTTATTGCAATCTAACGATACAACAATGTGTGATATTCTACACGTGTACCTTATTGAAAACTATGGATACAACACAGTTTGAGAATCTACCCATGTGAGCTGGAGAGATGGCTCAGCCGTTAATGGCTAGGCTCACAACCAAAAATATAACCGAATCTACAGATGTAACTTCTTGGAACATACTGATGCAACACTGTGTGATAAACTACATGCATACTTCTGTTTGAGAATCTATAAGTGTAACTACTTGAAAACTGGCGATACAACACTGTGAGAAAATACATGTGTAGCTTTTTGAAAACTAACGATACAACGCTGCTTGAGAATCTACAGGTGTATCTTATTGAAAACAAATGATACAACACTGTGTTAGAAATTACATGTGTAACATACGTAAAACTAAAATACAACACAATGTAAGTATCTACACGTGTAACTTGTTGAAAACTAACGATACAACACAGTTGAAGAATCTACCCGTGTAACTTCTTGGAAACTATCGAAAACACTGTGGGAGAAACTACATGCATAGTTTCTTGAAAACTAACGATACAACACTGTGTGAGAATCTACACGTATTAATTCTTCAAAACTAACGATACTACACTGTGTGAGAATCTGCATGTGTAACTTCCTGGAAACTATCGCTACAACACTGTGCGAGAAACTATATATGTATCTTATTAAAAACTAACAATACAACACTGTATGCGAATCTTGCGCTATACCTCTTGAAAACCATCAATACAAAACTGAGTGAGGAATTACACGTGTACGTTATTGAAAACTAACGATACAACACTGTGTGAGATCCTATAAATGTAAGTACTTGAAAACTAGCGATACAACTCTGTGTGGGAAACTATATGCGTAATTTCTTGAAAACTATCGATGCAACGCTGTGTGAGATTCTACACGTGTACCTTATGGAAAACTAACGATACTACGATGTCTGAAATTCTACACGTGTACCTTATTAAAAAATAATGACACAACTTAGTGTGAGAATCTACAGGTGTAACTTATTGAAAACTAAAGATACAACACGGTGTAAGTATCTACACGTGTAACATGTTGAAAACTAACAATACAATACAATTTAAGATTCTACCCGTGTAACTACTCAGAAACTATCAACACAACACTGTGTGAGGAACTTAATGTGTATTTTCTTGAAAACAATTGATACAACACTGTGTGAGAATCTACACCTGCACCTTATTGAAAACCAAAGCTACAATGCTGTGTGATAATCTACACGTGTGCCTTGTTGAAAACTAACGATACAATGCTGTGTGAGATTCAACACGTGTACCTTATCAAAAACTAACAAAACAACGCTGTGTGAGTATCTATGTAGTGTATCTTAATGATAACTAACTATACAACACTTTCTGAGAATCTATAAGTGTAAGTACTTGAAAACTGGTGATACGACCATGTGTGAGAAACTACATGCCTAACTTCTTCAAAACTAATGATACAACACTGTGTGATAATCTACACGTGTAGCTAATTGAACACTAATGATACAGTGCTTTGTGAGATTCTACACGTGTAACTTATTGCTAAATAATGATACAACACTGTGTGAGCGTCTGTAAGTGTAACTACTTGAAAACTAGCGATACAACACTGTGTGAGAAACTATGTCCCTAATTTCTTGAAAACTAATGATACAACGCTGCGTGAGATTGCACCCGTGGACCTTATTGAAAACTAATGATACAACACTGTGTGAGATTCTAAATGTGTACCGTATTGAAAACAAATAAGACAAAGCTGTGTGGGAAACTACAGGTGTAACTTATAGAAAACTAGCAATAAATCGCTGTGTGAGATTCTACACTTCTACCTTACTGAAAAATAATGATACAACACAGGGTAAGAAACTATATGTGTAACTTAGTGAAAACTAATGATATAACACTGTGTGAGATTCTACACGTGGAACTTCTTCAAAACTAGACTTATAACCTTGTGTGAGAATCTACATCTGTAACTTTTTGGAAACTATCCATACAACACTGTGTGAGAACCTACATGCAGAACTTGTTCAAAACTAATGAAACAGCTCTGTGTGAGAATCTATAAGCAATACATCTTGAAAACCATCAATACAATGCTATTTGAAAACTACATGCGTAACTTCGTGAAAACTAACAATACAACGGTGTGTGTGTGATTCTACACGTGTAACTTATTGAACACTAACAAAACAACGCTGTGTGAGATTCAACATGTTTAACTTATTGAAAACTAACGACTCAATGTTTTGTGAGATTCTACACGTGTATTAGGGTATGTACTTGAAAACTAGTGATACAACTCTGTGTGAGAAACTACATGTGTAATTTCTTGAAAATTATCGATACAACGCTTTGTGATATTCTACACATGTACCTTATTGAAAACTAACAATACAACACTGTGTGAGTATCTACTCGTGTAACTTATTGAAAACTAACGATACATTGATGATTCAACACTTTATTGAGAATACTACTACATGTGAGAAACTAACGTACTATGGAAAACTGGTGATATGACACTCTGTGAGAATCTACACACCTAACTTATTGAAAACTAATGTTACAATATGGTGTGATAATCTACACGTGCACCTAATTGAACAATAACAATATAGCTCTTTGTGAGAATCTACACGTGTACCTTATTGATAAATAATGATACAACACTGTGTGAAAATATATAATTGTAAGTACTTGAAAATTAGTGATACAAAACTGTGTGAGAAACTACGTGCCTAACTTCTTGAAAACTTATGATACTATGCTGTGTGGATTCCACCTGTGTACCCTATTGAAAACTAATGATACAACACTGTGTGAGATTCAACATGTGTACCGTATTGAAAACAAACAATACGAAGCTCTGTGGAAATCTACATTGTAACTTATTGAAAACTAGTTATACAACACAGTTTAAGATTCTACCCGTGTAACTTCTTGGAAACAATTGAAGCAACACTATGTGATGAACGTAATGTGTAATTTCTTGAAAACTAGCAATACAACACTGAGTGAGATACTACATGCTTAATTCTTGAAAATTAACGATACAATGCTGTGTGAGATTCCACCTGTGTACCTTAATGAAAACTAACGATACAAAGCTGTGTGAGATTCCACACATGTACCATATTTAAAACAAACAATACAAAGCTCTGTGGGTATCTACAGGTGTAACTTATTGAAAACTAACGATACATTGCTTTGTTATATTCTACACCTCTATCTTATTGAAAAATAATGATACATCATAGTGTGAGAAACTACACGTGTAACTTATGGAAAACTAACGAGATAACACTGTGTGAGAATCTACACGTGTAACTTCCTCAAAACTAGATTTATAACCTTGTGTGAGAAACTACATGTGTAACTTCTAGGAAACTATCGATGCAACACTTTATGAGAACCTGCATGCTTAACTTGTTGAAAACTTACGAAACAGCTCTGTGTGAGAATCTATAAGCGATACTTCTTGAAAATCATCAATACAACACTGAGTGAGGAAATACATGCATAAATTTTTAAAGCTAACAATACAACGTTGTGTGTGATTCTACACGTGTTTCTTATTGAAACCTATCTATTCAATTTTGCATGAGATTCTACACGTGTACCTTATTGCGACCAGCTTCACCCCAACCCCAGCGAGGCCAGCTTCAGCTTCAGCTGCAGTAAGGAAGGAGACCAGTGGAGACAGAAAGCCCCACCAGCACCCACTGGAAGAAGAGATGGGAAGAAGGCAGAATAAGAGATCACTCAATAGAAACACCAACATTACATGAATCCAGGGATCCAACACCAGCAAGACCAAAGCACTACATAGATGAAGAAGAGGAGACAGACCTTAAAAATTATTTCATGAAGATGATGGAGAGCCTCAAAGAAGAAACGAGGAAATACCTTAAAGAAATAGAAGAAAAAACAAACAAAAAATCCATGAAATGGGGGAAAAATTCAAGAAATAAACAAATCTCTCAAAGAATCTAAAGAGCACCAAGAAAAAACAACCAAGAAAATTAAGGAAACAGCTCAAACAGTTGAAGGATTGAAAGCTGAAATAGAAACGATAAAGAAAACACAGAATGAAGGGATGCTGGAAATAGAAAAGCTCGGTAAACTGTCTGGAATTACAGATGCAAGCATCACCAATAGAATACAAGAGATAGAAGAGAGAATCTCAGGTGTTGAAGACTCATTAGAGGACATAGCATCGTCAACCAAAGAAAATCTCAAAACCAACAAATCCTTAACACAAAATATTCAGGAAATATGGGACACCGTGAAGAAGCCAAACCTGAGAATAATAGGTATAGAAGAAGGTGAAGAACTTCAACTTAAAGGTACAGAAAACATATTCAACAAAATCATAGAAGAAAACTTCCCTAACCTAAAGAAAGATATGCCTATGAAAGTACAGAATCTTACAGAACACCAAATACAAGAAAAGAAGTCACCTTGCCATATAATAATCAAAACATAACCTAGAGATATAGATAGCTGTATACATTGCTGATGTCCGAATTACACCTGACTTCTCAATGGAAACGATGAAAGCCAGAAGATCCTGGTCAGATGTCCTACAAACGCTAAAGTGAAACACTACAATGAATCCAGCTCTACAGAAAATGCTAGAGAAACACTAGAGCAGGAGATACTACATGCTCAGCACTAAAAGGGTGGAGAAACTACACAAATAACTTACTAACAATAATCGACACGAACTACTTGTGAACGGAACCTGTACCTGTAATTAATAAATGACAACTAATTGGAATTATTCACCTATTGAAGAATCAATTTATAAAACAACAAATAGACAAACCTCTGTCCAAACATCCCTGAAAATATATACAACATTTAACAGATACAATTACAGATATCACTTGCAAAACTAAATAATCTAAACAGACCTATAACCCCTAATGAAATAGAAGCACATAGTGTCAGAAGCTACACGACACTATAAAGCTGGGATGGCGATTCTACGACTACAATTACCTTGATAACTAAGACACAACACTAACAGAGAACTAGAGTCAATTCCTCATGAACATTGATGCAAAAATACTCAATAAAATACTTGCAAACCGGATTCAAGAACACATCAGAAAAATCATCACATGTCAAGTAGCTTCATTCCAGGAATGCAGGGATGGTTCAACATTAGAAAATCTATCAATGTAATCCACCATATTAACAATCTGCGAAAGAAAAACCACATGATCATCTCACTAGATGCTGAAAAAGCCTTTGACAAAATCCAGCACCTTCATGATAAGGTCGAGAATCATAACAGAACGTACTGAATATAATAAAAGCAATATACAGTAAACCAACAGCTAACATCAAACTAAATGGAGAGAAACTCAAAGCAATTCCTCTAAAATCAGGAACAAGACAAGGCTGTCCACTCTCTCCATATCTCTTCAATATTGTACTTGAAGTTCTAGCTACATCAATTTTGCGATGATATGATAGTTTACATAAGTGAACCTTTAATAGCCAAACAGCATCAAATATCAGATTGTAAACAAGTGAAATATCACTGCATGTGTCTTTGAAAGTACAAAGAAGATACCAGAAAATGGAAAGATCTCCCATGCTCTTGGATTGGTAGCGATATAATAAAAATGGCAATCTTGCCAAAAGCAGTCTATAGATTCAATGCAATCTATCAAAATTCCATCACAATTCTTCAAGGACCTGGAAAGAACATTAATAACCTTGTGTGGAGAACTAACGACTATACTGACTTCAAGCTCTATTATAGAGCTATAGTCCTGAAACAGCTGTATTGGCACAAAATAGGCATAGACCAATGGAACCGAATCGAAAGCCCTAATTTTAACCCACACACCTATGAACACCTGATTTTTGACAAAGCTAAAACTGTACAGTGGAAAAAAGAAAGCATCTTCAACAAATGGTGCTGGCATAACTGTAGTGTGCAGAAGACTGCAGATAGATCCATGTTTATCGCCTTGTACAAAACTTAAGTCCAAATGGATCAAAGATCTCAACATACATCCAGCACACTGAAACTTAGGAAAATACCTAAATAGAGAATTCTCAGAGGATAAAATGGCCAAGAGACACTTAAGAAAGTGCTCAACATCCTTAGCCATCAGGAAATGCAAATCAAAACAACTCTGAGATACCATCTCCTGTCAGAATGGCTAGAATCAAAACACCGAGACAATTTGCAGAACCTGCATGCTTAACTTAGGAATCTAAACGCCTCTTTGGAAATCAGTATGGAGATTCCTCTTGAAAACCATGCTCTATGTTCATAGCAGCATTGTTTGTAATAGCCAGGCGCCTCACTGAGAGATACTTCTTGAAAACCATCATGTAGTCGCAAAGACAAACATGGTATGTACTCACTCACATGGATTTTAGATATGGATCAGATATGGAATACAGATCAGGCATGAGTGAGGAACTAAAGGTATAACATCAATTGGCAAGCTAAGCAATAGTCGGAAACTAAGGATACAACAATGTGTGAGAATCTACAGGTGTAAGTTATTGAAAACTAAAGAAACAACACTGTGTAAGTATCTACACATGTAACTTGTTGAAAACTAATGATACAACACAGTTTTAGATTCTACCCATGTAACTCCTTAGATACTATCAACACAACACTGTGTGAGGAACTTAATGCATAATATCTTGAAAACTAACGATACAACACTCTGTGAAAATCTACACGTGTAACTTATTGATAACTAACCATACAATTCTTTGTGAGAATCTGTAAGCATAATTTCTTGAAAACTGATACAACACTGTGTGAGAAACTACACATCTACCTTCTTGAAAACCAACCATACAACGCTGTGTGAGTATATATGTGTAAGTATTGAAAACTAGCGATACAACACTGTGTGAGAAACTACACGCCTAACTCCTTGAAAACTAAGGATACAATGCTGTGTGCGAATCTACACGTGTCCCTTATTGATAATTAAGCATACAAAACTGTGTGAGAATCTATAAGTGTAAGTACTTCAAAACTAGCGATACAACCGTATGTGAGAATCTATATGCATAATTTCTTGAAAACTAATGAAACAACGCTGTGTGAGAATCTACACTTGTACCTTATTGAAAACTAATGATATAATTCTGTGTGAGAAACTACATGGGTAACTTATGGAAAACTAAAGATAAAACACTTTGTAAGTATCTACACGTTTAACTTGTTGAAAACTAATGATACTACACATTTTAAGAATCTCCCAGTGTAGAAGCAGCTGTTCCAGCAGCAGCATTAGGTACAACAGGCCCTGCTTCTGGGCCTGAGTTCCAGTGCCTGAGGATCGCCTGGGAACTGCAGAGATCCTCCAGTCCCAGCGGGAGCCAAACACCACAGAAGCCAGGACTTCTCTCCCACCAACAAGACCAGGAAACCAGAGGAGCCAGGGAGACAAGGGTAGCAGATGTTCTGGCCGATTGATCAGGTACAATAGGATCCAGCAAAGCGTCCAGGGGACCAGGTGGGAGGCTAAGCACCCAAGATTCCTGTTCTTCTTCTCCACCCACGGGACCATAATGAGGACAAGGAATAGAAGAACCACCAGATTATTGGACTTGCTAGCATCCACCAAAAGGGAACTCTATTCCCCTAGCCCCCAGACCACTAAGGAGCTCTTTCTGCACCCTCGAGAATAAGAGATGGGAAAGAGACAATACAAAAACACACTCAGCAACAGAAAAACAAATATGAACCAACAGATTTTAGAGACTCGACACCAGCAAGACTCCAACATTCCAATGCAAACCAAGTAGAAGAGAATGACATTAAAACCATTTTCCTGAAAATGATAGAGGCCCTAAAAGAGGATATAGGAAAATCCATCAAAGAAAGGGAAGAAAAAACAAACCAAAATGAAAGAAATGGAAGAAACAACAAACCAAAAAGGGTAGGAAATGGAAGAAGAAACGAAGCAAAACATGCAAGAAATGGAAGAAAAAGCAAACCAAAAAGGGCAAGAAATGGAAGAAAGAACAAACCAAAAAATTCATAAAATGCAACAAATGGATGAAAAGATAAACGGAAAATTGCAAGAAGCAATGTGGGAAATAGAAAAGCTGGGCAAACCTAGGCATTAGAGAATCCCTCTCTACCAACAGCCAAAAGAACAAAAGGGTGAAATTCCATACATAATTCCACCAAAAACAACCATTACAAATCAAGGAAGGATGAGCAATCAATGGTCATTAATATCCCTCAACTTTAATGGCCTTAAATCACCCATAAATAGACACAGGTTAGCAGAAGAAGAATCAATGCAACGAAGAGTTGGTTCTTTGAGAAAATCAACAAGATAGACAAACCTTTGTCCAAACTTACCAAATAGCAGAGAGTGAACATGAAAATTAACAAAATCAGAAATGAAAAGGGGGACATAACAACAGACACTGAGGAAATCCAGAGAATCATCAGTTCATACTTTGAAAACCTGTATTCCACAAAATTCGAAATTTTAAAGGAAATGGACGACTTCCTCGATAGCTATCACTTGCCAAAACTAAATCAAGAACAGATGAGCAATTTAAATAGACCTATAAAACCTATGGAAATAGAAGCAGTCATCAAAATTCTCCCAACCAAAAACAGTCCAGGTCCACATGGCCTCAGTGCAGAATTCTACCAGAGATTCAAAGAAGTGCTTATACCAATTCTTCTCAAAGTATTCCACACAACAGAAGCAGAAGGGTCTTTGCCAAACTCTTTCAAAGAGGCTTCAATAACCTTGATGCCCAAGCCACACAAAGACACAATTAAGAAAGCGAATTTCAAACCAATATCCCTCATGAACATTGATGCAAAAATACTCAATAAAATACTGGCAAATCGGATCCAAGAACACATGAAAACAATCACTCACCACGACCAAGTAGGTTTCATCCCAGGGATACAGGGATGGTTCAACATATGAAAATCCATCAACATAATCCACCATATAAAGAAGCTGAAAAACAAAAATCACATGATCATTTCACTAGATGCTGAAATAGCCGTTGATAAAATCCAATACCCCTTCATGATAAAGGTCTTGGAGAGATCTGGGATAACAGGGACATACTTAAACATAATAACAGCTATATACAGTAAACCAACAGCCAACATCAAACTACATGGACAGAAACTCAAGGCAATTCCTCTAAAATCACGAACAAAACAAGGCTGTCCATTCTCTCCATAACTTTTCAACATGGTAGTTGAATTTCTAGCCATTGCCATATGACAACAAAGGAGGTATTGGCAAAAAAATAGACAGACCAATGGAATCGAATTGAAAACCCTGATATTAACGCCCATATGAATGAACATCTTATCTTTGACCAAGAAACTAAAAATATACAATGGAATAAAGAAAGCATCTTCACCAAATGGTGCTGGCATAACTGGAGGCTGGCATGTAGAAGAATGCGGATCCATCCATGTTTATTGCCATGCACAAAATTAAATCCAAATGGATCAAAGACCTCAACATAAATGCAGCCACACTGAACCTCTTAGAAGAGAAAGTATTTGGTACCCTTGAAGGAATTGGTACAGGAGACAGCTTCTTGAACATATCACCAGTAGCACAGACACTGAGATCAACAATTAATTAAGGGGACCTCCTGAAACTGAGAAGCTTCTGTAAGGCAAAGGACATAGTCAGCAACACAAAAAGGCATTCCACAAAATGGGAAAAATATTCACTAACCCCACAACTAACAGAGGGTTGATCTCCAAAATTTACAAAGAACTCAAAAAGCAAGTCTCCAAAACACCAAAGAATCCAATTAAAAAGTGGGCTGCAGAAGTAAATACAGAATTTTCAATAGAGGAGTCTAAAATTGCTGAGACGCACATGAGAAAGTGCTCAACATCCTTAGCCATCCAGGATATGCAAATCAAAACAACTCTGAGATACCATCTCACTCCTGTCAGAATGGATAAAATAAAAAACTCCAACGACAATTTATGCTGGAGAGGATGTGGTGAAAGCGGGACACTCCTCCATTGCTGGTGGGAGTGCCAACTGATTCAACCACTTTGGAAATCAGTATGGAGATTCCTCAGAAATATGGGAATAAACCTACCACAAATCCCAGCAACTCCACTCTTAGGCATATATCCAAAAGATGCCCATTCATACAACAAAGATATCTGTTCCACTATGTTCATAGCAGCATTATTTGTAATAGCCAGAACTTTGAAGCAACCTAGATGTCCCTCAACCGAATAGTGGATAGAGAAAATGTGGTACATTTACACAATGAAGTATTATTCAGTAGAAAAAAACAATGGAATCCTGAGATTTGCAGGAAAATGGATGACACTAGAAGAAACCATCCTGAGTGAGGTAACCCAGTCACAAAAAGAGAAACATGGCATATTCTCTCTCATATATGGATTTTAGACATAGATTTGGGGAGTGCCAGCCTACAATCCCCTGGTCAGAGAGTCTGGGATAAAGAAACTTCATTCAGTAGCTGGTCGAAGTTGAGGTAGACTCCCTCAGTTAAGTACTAAGCTGAACTCAAGAAAGCCAGTAACAGAGAGGGAGGACTGATGACCAAAGTGATTAAGACTGGGCTGGTTTAACCCCCAGAAGCAGCTGACCTGATAAAGGTTACCTCTTGATTCCCAGGCATCAGCCTGAGAATCCAGTATGGGACTGATCAAGACCCCCTGAATGTGGGTGTCATTGAGGAGGCCTAGGTAATCTATTGAGCGTTGGGCATCAGATCAGGACCCATCCCAAGTATACACATGGACTTTGGACTCCCATCCAACAATGGAGGTGCACTCTCACCCTGAACTCTTGGGGAAGGGTCTAGTCCCTGCCCTATATGAAATGACAGACTATGGACACCCCCATGGAGGGACTCACCCTCCCCGGGGACATGAGGGGAAAATGGGGATGTTTGGGCGAGGGCACGGGAGAGGGGAGAGAAGGGGAGAGGGACCAGGAAATGACTTGTGAAGCATCCTTGTTTCTTATCTAAATTTAAACTGAAAAGTAAATTTAAAAAAGAGTTAAAGCGAAAAAAGAACCTACATGTGTACCTTATTGACGACTAACCATACATCAATGTGTGAGAATCTATAAGTGTAACTACTAAAAAACAATCTATACAACACTGTGTGAGAATCTACAAATGTAAATACTTGAAAACTAACGATACAATGCTGTGTGAGATTTTATATGTGTACCTTATTGATAACTAAGGACACAACTCTTGTGTGAAAATTTATAAGTGTAACATATTTAAAACTATAGATACAACACTGTGTAAGTATCTACACGTGTAACTTGTTGAAAACTGATGTTACAACACAGTTTAAGAATTTACAGGTGTAACTTCTTGGAAACTATCGACACAACACTGTGTGAGAAACTACATGAATAACATATGGAAAACTGACGATATAACACTGTGTGAGAATCTACATATGTAACTTCTTTAAAATTAGCCTTATAACCTTGTGTTAGAAACGACATGTGTAAATTATTGAAAACGAATGAAACAACTCTGTGTGTGAATCTATAAGTGATAATTCTTTAAAACCATCAATACAACACTGTGTGAGGAACTACATGCGTATCTTCTTGAAAACTAATGATACAACGCTGTGTGGGATTCAACACGTGTACCTTATTGAAAACTAGCAATACAAGCTGGGTGAGAATCTACAGGTGTAACTTATTGAAAAAAAAGATACTACACTGTGTAAGTATCTACACGTGTAACTTAATGAAAACTTACGATACAATACTTTGTGAGTATCTGTAAACTAAAGTTTTTGAAAACTAACCATACAACACCATGTGTGTAACTACAATTCTACCTTCTTTAAAAAATAACGGTACAACGCTGGGTGAGAATCTACACGTGTACCTTATTGAAAACTAAAGATACCACACTCTGTGAGAATCTATAATTGCAAGTACTTGAAAACTAATAATACAACACTGTGTGAGAAACTACAAGCATAGCTTCTTGAAAACTAACTATACAACACTTTGTGAGATTCTACACGTGTACCTTATTGATAATTATCGACATAACTCTGTGTGAGAATTTACAGGTGTAACTTATTGAAAACTAAAGATACAACACAGATACAACACTGTGTAACTATCTACACATGTAACTTGTTGAAAACTGAAAATACAACACAGTTTAAGAATCTACCCGGATAATTTCTTGGAAACTATGGACACAACTCTGTGTGAGAAACTACATGCATAATTTTTAGAAACATAGCGATGCAACACTGTGTGAGAATCTACACGTGTATCTTATTGAAAGCAAACGATACAATACTTTGTGAGGATCCGTAAACATAACTTCTTGAAAACTAAGGTTACCACAATGTGTGAGCATCTACACGTGTAACTCATTGAAAATTAACAATATAATACTTTGTGACAATCTGTAAATAAAACTTCTTGAAACTCAACTATACAAGACTGTGTGAGAATATACACGTGTAATTTAATGAAACATTATGATACAATACTTTGTGAGTATCTGTAAACATAACTTCTTGAAAACTAACCATATAACACTATGTGAGAAACTGCACGTCTACCTTCTTGAAAAGTAACGATACAACGCTGGGTGAGAATCTATACATGTACCTTATTGATAACTAACGATACAACAGTGTGTGAGAATCTATGAGTGTAAGTACCTGAAAACTAGCAATACATCACTGTGTAAGAAACTACATGCCTAACTTCTTGAAAACTAACCATACAACGCTGTGTGAGAATCTACACGTGTACTTTATTGAAAAGTAACAATACAACGCTGTGACAGATTCTACACATGTACCCAATTGAAAACTGAAGATACAATTCTGTGTGAGAATCTACAAGTATAACTTATGGAAAACTAACGATATAACACTGTGTGAGAATCTACACGTGTAACTTCTTTAAAATGAGCCCTATAACCTTTTGTGAGAAACTACATGTGTAACGTCTTGGAAACTATCTATACAACACTGTGTGAGAAACTACATGCATAACTTCTTGAAAACTAACGAAACAACTCTGTGAGAATCTATAAGCTATACTTCTTGAAACCCATCAATACAACACTGTGTGAGGAACTACATGTGTAACTTCTAGAAAATTAACGATATAATTCTGTGTGTGATTCTACACATGTACTTCATTGAGAACTAACGATACAACGCTTTCTGAGATTTAACACTTGTACCTTATTGAAAACTAGAAATACAAGCTGCGTGAGAATCTACAGATGTAACTTATTGAAAAATAACGATACAATAGTGCGTGAGATTCTACACGTGCAACTTATTGAAAACTAACGCTACAACGCTGTGTGATAATCTACAAGATTACCTTATTGAAAAATAATGATACAACACTGTGTGAGATTTTACACGTGTACATTTTTGAAAACTAACGACACAATGCTGTGTGAGAATCTACAGGAGTAACTTATTGAAAACTAAATATACAACACTGTGTAAGTATCTACACGTGTAACTTATTGAAACCTTAAAACACAATGCTGTGTGAGAATCTACACGTTTAACCTATTGAAAACTAAGGCTAAAATGCTGTGTGAGATTCAACAGGTGTACCTCATCGAAAACTATCGATACAATGCTGTGTGAGAATCTACATGTGTACCTTATTGATAAATAACGATACAACATTGTGTGAGAATCAATAAGTGTAACTAATTGAAAACAAGGGATACAACACTGTGTTAGAAACTACATATGTAAATTATTTAAAACTGACAATACAACGCTGTGTGAGATTCTACACGTGTAAGTTATTGAAAACAAAAGATACAATGCTGTGTGAGAATGTAGAGGAGTAACTAATTGAAAACTAAGGATACCACACTGTGTGAGAATCTACCTGTGTAAATTATGCAAAACTAATGATACAACACTGTGTGAGAAACTATATATGTAACTTATGGAAAACTAACGATATAACACTGTGTGAGAATCTACACATGTAACTTCCTCAAAACAATCCTCATAACCTTGTGTGGGAAACTACACATGTAACTTCTTGGAAATTATCAGTACAACATTGTGTGAGAAACTACATTCATAACTTCTGTAAAATTAACGATACAAGGCTTTGTGAGATTCTACACCTGTACCTTATTGAAAACTAACGATACAACGCTGTGTGAGATTCTACACGTGTACCTTATTGAAAACTAACGATACAATGCTGTGTGAGAATCTACAGGAGGTACTTATTGAAAAATAATGATCCAACACTGTGTGTTTGAGATTCTACCCGTGTAACGTCTTGTAAAATATCCAAACAACACTGTGTGAGAAACTATATGCATAAATTCTTGAAAACTAATGATAAAAAACTGTGTGAGAATCTATAAGTGTAACTACTTGAAAAGTAGCGACACAACACTGTGTGAGTAACTACACGTCTACCTTGTTGAAAACTAACGATACAATAGTGTATGAAATTGTACACGTGCAACTTATTGAAAATTAACGCTACAATGCTGTGTGAGAATCTGTAAGCGTAATTTCTTGAAAACTAACGATACAACTCTGTGTGAGAAACTACACGTCTACCTTCTTGAAGTCTAACAATACACCAGTGTGTGAAATTCTATATGGGCAACTTATTGAATACTAACGCTACAATGCTGTGTGAAAATCTACACGTGTACCTTATTGAAAATTAACGATAAAATCATATTTGAGATTCTACATGTGTACCTTATTGAAAACTATCGACACTACTCTGTGTGAGAATCTACAGGTGTATCTTCTTGAAAATGAAGATGCAATGCTTTGTAAGCGTCTACACCTGTATCTTATTGAAAACTAAAGATACAACACTGTGATTCTACTTGTGTAAATTATTGAAAACTAACCCTACAATGCTATGTGATATTCTACACATGTAACTTATTGTAAACTAACAATACAACGCTGTGTGAGATTCAACACGTATTCCTTATCGAAAACTAACGATACAACGCTGTGTGAGAATATATACATGTACCTTATTGATACCTAACGATACTATACTGTGTGAGAATCTATAAGCGATAAAACACTGTGAGAAACTACATGAATACTTTCTTGAAAACTAGTGATACAACACTGTGTGAGAAATTACATGCGTAATGCCTTGAAAACTAAGGGTACAACGCTGTTTGAGATTCTACACTTGCAACTTGTTTAAAACTAACAATGCAACACTTTGTCAGAATCTACACGTGTAAATTATTGAAAATTAACGACACAACACTGTGTGCGATTCGACACGTGTAACTTCTTGAAAACTAATGCTTCAACACTGTGTGAGATTCTACATATTTAACTTCATGGAAACTATCGATACAACACTGTGTGAGAAACTACATGCATAACTTCTTGAAAATTCACGATACAACACTGTGCAAGTATCTAAAGGTGTAACTTCTGGGAAACAAACGATATAACACTGTGTGAGAATCTACACCTGAAACTTCTTCAAAACTAATGTTACAAACTTGTGTGAGAAACTACATGGGTAACTTATTGAAAACTAAAGAAATAACACTGTGTGAGAATCTATAAGCAATATTTCTTGAAAACCAACCAAACAACACTGTGTGAGGAAATACTTGCATAACTTGTAGAAAACTAACGGTCCAAAGCTCTTTGAGAATCTACAGGTTTAACTTATTGAAAACTAAAGATACAACACTGTGTAAATACACGTGTAACTTATTGAAAACTAAAGATAAAACACAGTGTGAGAATCTACACATGTAACTTATTGAAAACTAACATTACAATACTGTGTGAGAATCTATAAGCTTCATTACTTGAAAACTAGCGATTCAACTCTGTGTGAGAAATTACATGCGTAACTACTTGAAAACTGACGATACAATGCTGTGTGCGATTCTACACGTGCAACTTATTGAAAACTAATGATCCAACACTGTGTGAGATTCTACACGTGTACCTTATTGAAAACTAACGATACAACGATGTGGGAGAATCTACAGGTGTAACTTATTGAATACTAAGGATACGACACTGAGTGAGAATCTACAAGTGTACCTTATTGAAAAGTAATGATACAACAGTTTGAGAATCTACCCGTGTAACTTCTTGGAAACTATTGACAAGACACTGTGTGAGAATTTACATGCGTAATTTCTTGAAAACTAACGATACAACACTGTTTGAGAAACTACACATCTAAGTCCTTGAAAACTAACGATACAACACTGTATAAGAATCTACATACATAACTACTTGAAAACTAACGATACAACACTGAATGAGAATCTACTTGTGTAACTTCTTGAAAACTACCTATATAATACTCTATGAGAAGCTTCCTGTGTAACTCCTTGAAAAGTAACGAAACAACACTGTGTCAGAATCTATATTCCTAACATACTGAAAACTAACGGTACAAAAATATTTTCAAAATTTCATGCGTAACTACTTGAAACCTAACGGTGAGGGTTATTGTTAGTGTTATGGTTTGGGTTAGATGGTTAGGGTTACTATTACATAAGGGTTATGGCTAAGGTTAGGGTTAGGGTTAGGGTTAGGATTAGGGTTAGGTTTAGGAATAGGGTTAGTGTTAGGGTTAGGGCTAGGGTTAGGTTTAGGATTAGGGTTAGCGTTAGAGTTAGATTTAGGGTTAGGGATAGGGTTAGGGTTAGAGGATTAGGGTTAGGGGTTAGAGTTAGGGATAGGGTCATGCTTAGGGTTAGAGTTAGGATTAGGGTTAGGATTAGGGTTATTTTTATGTTACGGTTAGGGATAGGATCAGGGCTATGCTTAGGGTTATGGTTAGGATTAGGTTTAGGTTTAGTAATAGCTTATGGGTTAGAGTTAGGGTTAGATGGTAAGGTTTAGGGATAGTTTTAGGTTAGGGTTAGAGTAAGGGTTACGGTTAGGGTTAGGGTTAGAGGTTAGGGTTAGGGTTAAGGTTAGAGATAGGGTTAGGGTTAGGTTTATGGTTAGGATTAGGTTTAGGATTAGGGATAGGTTTATGGTAGGTTTAGGCTTAGGGATATGGTTAGGGTTGGTTAGGATTAGGGTTCGAATTCGGGTAAGGGGTTACGGTTAGGCCTATGTTTAGGCTTAAGGTTAGGGTTAGTGTTAGGGTTAGGCTTAAGCTAAGGTTTAGGGTTAGGATTTGGGTTAGGATTAGTGTTAGGTTTGGGGATTGGGTTAGTGTAGTGTTAGGGTTCAGGGATAGAGTTCGGGTTAGGGTTAGAGATTAGGTTTAGGGTTAGGGGTTAGGGCTAGGCTTAGGGTTAGGGTTATTGTTAGCATTAGGGTTAGGGTTATGATTAGGTTAATGTTACAGTTAGGGTTAGGTTTAGGGTTAGGTTTAGGCTTAGGATTAGGGTTAGTGTAAGCGTTTCGTCGGGATGGGTCAGGTATTCTGGCACTCGGGAGTCACAGAATACTCAGTGTTACACAGCTCAGGTGGAAAGGTATCCTGGAGCTCGGGAGCCAAGGATACTGAGTGTTACACAGCTCAGATGTAAAGGTATCCTGGAGCTCGGGAGCCAAGGACCACCACAGGTTGCAGTAAGCTTGGCAGCTTACAGCCTTGCCTCAGAGAAAGGCTTCTCCGGTGTATCAGTTCCGCTCCGGCAGGACAGGGTCTTCTAGCTGGGGATTTTCGCCTAGTGTAGCAGTTTTGCTCCGCAGGAGGTTTCTCGAGCGAAGTTGCTACAGTTCAGCTCTGCTCCTGGAGAGCGGAGAGCGGAGAGCAGGGAGCCGGGAGCAGAGTGTAACAACTCCGCTCTGCCAATGAAGGTTTCCCGGGCAAGTGTTACAAAGCTGCTCGCTCTGCTCTGCTCTGCTCTGCCCAGGGTCGCCTCTGCTTGCTCTGCTCTGCTCTGCCCAGGGTCGCCTCTGCTCTGTCACCGCCGCAAAACCCGAAGCTCATCCAAAGGTGTTTATTGGAAGACAGCTGGACCAGCCAAGCTGAACATACACAGGGTTTATATAGGGATTGGGGAAGTTTTTCCAGAGTAGGGATTGGTCCAATTTCAGTGCTGAGCTCAGATTGGCTAGAGCTCTGCTCCGGGATTGGTTACTTTTTTACACAGGATTAGGGTCAGATTTGGCTCTCATTTCAGGGCCAAAGTGTGTTTGTTTCTCTGGTCCTTTTTAGCCTTTTGCCTCCAATTTTAGGGCCAGGGTACACTTCTTTCACTGACTCTGATTCCAGGGACAAAGTGTGTTCCTTTGGCATTGGTTTTAGGGTCAGGGTACATTTCTTTGGTTGTGGTTGCAGGGTCAAAGTGTTTTTCTTTGGCTCTGCTCAGGGTGTGTTTCTTTGACTGGTCCCTTTTCCCTACAGTTAGGATTAGAAATAGGGTTATGGTAATGTTAAGGTTAGGGATAGGGTTATGGTTATGGTTAGGGTTCAGGTTCTGGTTACAGGTTAGTGTTAGTTTTTGGTTTAATCTTAATGTTAGGTTTATGGTTAGTGTTTGGCTAAAAGTTAGTGTTAGGTTTAGGCTTAGGGTTACGATTAGGGTTAGGTTAGAGTTAGGGTTAGGTTTAGGGATAGGTTTAAGGTTAGGGTTAGGGTTAGGATTAGGTTTAGGGTTAGCGTTAGGGTTAGGTTTATGCATAGGGTAGAGTTAGGGTTAGGGTTTGAGTTAGGTTTAGGGTTAGGTTTAAGGTTAGGTTTATGCATAGGGTAGAGTTAGGGTTAGGGTTTGAGTTAGGTTTAGGGTTAGGTTTAAGGTTAGGTTTAAGTTAGGGTTATCGTTAGCATTAGGGTTAGGGTTATGTTTAGGGTAAGGTTAGGGTTACAGTTAGTGTTAGGGTTAGGATTAGTGTTAGGGTTAGGCTTAGGGTTAGAGTTAGGTTTAGTGTTTGTGTTAGACTTCGGGTTAGTGTTAGGTTTAGGGATATGGTAAGAGTAGTGTTAGGGTTAGGGTTAGGGTTAGAGCTAGGGTTAGGGTTAGGTTTAGAGTTAGGGTTAGGGTTATGGTTAGGGTTATGCTTAGGTTTGGGTTTAGGGTTAGCGTTAGGGTTAGGGTTAGGCTTAGGGTTAGAGTTAGGGTTAGGGTTTGAGTTAGGTTTAGGGTTAGGGTTAAGTTTAGGTTTAGGATTAGGTTTAGGTTAGGGTTACGGTTAGCATTAGTGTTAGGCTTTTGTTTAGGGTTAGGTTAGGGTTACAGTTAGGGTTAGGGTTAGCGTTAGGGTTAAGGTTAGGCTTAGGGTTAGAGTTTGGGTTAGGGTTAGGCTTAGGATTAGGGTTAGGGTTTAGAGGTTAGGGTTAGGGTTAATGTTAGGATTAGGGTTAGGTTTAGGGATAGGTTTAGGGTTAGGGTTAGTGTTAGGATTATGGTTAGGGTTAGTGTTATGTTTAGGGTTAAGGTAAGGGTTAGGCTTAGGTTTAGGTAGTGGTTATCCTTAGCATTAGGGTTAGGGTTATGTTTAGGGTTAGGTTAGGGTTACAGTTAGGGTTAGGTTTAGGGTTAGAGTTAGGGTTAGTGTTTGAGTTATGTTTAGCATTAGGGTTAGGTTTAGGGATAGTATAAGGGTAGTGTTAGGGTTAGGGTTAGGCTTAGAGCTTGTGTTAAGTTTAGGTTTAGGTTTAGGGTTAGGGTTATGTTTAGGGTTTGGGTTAAGTTTGGGTTAGGGTTAGGGTTATTTTTGGGTTAAGGTTAGGGTTAGGGTTAGGGTTAGGGTTAAGGTTAGGATTAGGATTAGGGTTAGGATAAGGTTATTTTGGGGTTAAGGTTAGTGTTAGTGTTAGTGTTAGTGTTAGGGTTAGGGTTAAGGTTAGGGTTAGGATTAGGGTTAGGTTTAGGGATAATTTAGGGTAGGGTTAGATTAGGGTTAGGGTTAGGGTTAGAGGGTTAGGGTTAGGGGTTTGAGTTAGGATTAGGGGCATGCTTAGGGTTAGAGTTAGGATTAGGGTTAGGATTAGAGTTATTTTTATGGTTAGGTTTAGGGTTTGGGATAGGAGTAGGTCTAGGGTTAGGGTTAGGGTTATGATTAGGATTAGGGTTACGTTTAGTGATAGGTTTAGTGTTAGGGTTAGGGTAAGATGGTTAGGGATATAATTAGGTTTAGGTTAGGGTTACAGTAAGGGTTAGTATTAGGGTTAGGTTAGAAGTTAGTGTTAGGGATAAGGTTAGGGCTAGGGTTAGTGTTATGATTAGGATTAGGGTTAGGATTAGGGATAGGGTATGGTAGGGTTAGGCTTAGGGATATGGTTAGGGTTGGTTAGGATTAGGGTTCGAGTTCAGGTTAGTGGTTATGGTTGGGGTTAGAATTAGGCTTAAGGTTAGGGTTAGTGTTAGGCTTAAGTTTAGGATTTGGGTTAGGGTTAGGATTAGTGTTAGTTTTGCGATAGGGTTTAGGTAGCATTAAGTTTATTGATAGGGTTAGTGTTAGGGATAGGGTTCTGGTTAGGGTTACAGGTTAGGGTTGGGTTAGGGGTTAGGGCTAGGGTAAGTTTTAGGTTTATTTTAGCGTTAGGGTTAGGGTTATGATTAGGTTAAAGTTACAGTTAGTGTTAGGGT
>NW_024435215.1:0-2068 GCF_017639785.1 Mesocricetus auratus | reverse complement strand
ACTCCAGAATAAGAAGGATGGAGGCCAAGTGGGTGATGAAGACTCTCCTACTCGGGATGATGGTTCCTAGTATGATGGGAGAGTTACGGTGGGCCATCATGTCTACCTTCCCCCTACCGATGCCAGTGATGCATAATGCCCAGGAGTTCCCTAGATTTTTCACAACTAATAGAGAGTTGGGGCTTGCCTTTTTGCCTTTAGATCCTCAGATACAGAGTTTTCAGGATGAGAGAACCTTGTCATTGGTAGGAAGCTTGTGCTTTACTGTGATTTCTTCATTAAAGGATAATTTTATTCATATGGATCCAGAAAGATCTAATGCTAATCCTTTTGAATTAATGGAAGCTGTACTGATCTTTCTCCTATGGCAATGATTGCTGGAGGATATAGTGAGAAGGGACAGATTACTTTTGATTGGAAAGGGGCATTAGGCAACAGTCTGAGTGAGGGACAGAGCTCTGGATCATCTGATTGGTCCTCCTCCAATGTTAAGTATACCCCTTTTAAGAGAACTAATTATTCAGCTGCTCCAATTTGTGTTTGGCTGCCCTTTATTTGGGTTGTGAGTAATGATACCTTAGGTAAGAATCAGAAAGAAATAAATTGCTCTGCTTAGAATTGTTTTTATGCATTATGCTGGGATGCTATTAAGCACCCTTTTGCTTTGGTAATGCGCATGCCTCGATTTGTTCCAGTTCCTGTTGAGGTGCCAAGTAGTTTGAGTTTGTTTAGGGAAAAGCGAGATTTTTGGGATCTCTGCTATTATTGTGGGCCTGATAGCTGCCGCCGCGGTTACTGCTTCGGTTACCGCCTCGGCCCTTGCACTTTCCGCCACTGTGCAGACAACTCAAACCATTAATGAACTATCGGCCACTGTGACCATGGCCCTAGATAAACAGGCCACTGCCAATTCTCAGATACAAGGAGGCCTGATGTTGGTAAACCAACAGATTAATTTGGTTCAGGAACAATTGGATATATTGTGGCAGATGGCCCAATTGGGATGTGAACAAAAGTTGCCTGGCCTTTGTGTCACTTCAGTACAATATGAGAATTTTACAAGAGCAGCTAACCTGTCAAAAGCTCTGTCTCAACATTTATTACAGAATTGGACTTTTGAGTTTGAGCAGACACTCCGTGAGTTGAGAGTGGCGATCCTGCAAGTGAATTCGACGCGTCTGGATCTTTCTCTGATGGAAGGCCTCTCCTCCTGGATTTCATCTGCATTTTCTTATTTTAAGGAATGGGTGGGGGTGGGATCATTTAGCCTAGTTCTCTGCTGTGGAATAGTGTTGATGCTTTGGATGGTGTGTAAGCTCAGAGCCCAAACAAAAGAGACAAAGTGGTGGTGGCACAAGCACTTGCTGCCTTAGAACACGGAGCCTCCCTGACATTTGGTTAACCATGTTAAAGCAATAGGTCGCTGGCCTCCCGGCTCTTGCACCCCACGAGGCTAGTCTCATTGCACGGGATAGAGTGGGTAGGCTTCAGCAGCCCAAGGAGTTGCAAGGCTAAGCACTGCACAGGAGAGGTCTGCGTGTATAACGACTTTCTCCTGGGAGATAAGTCATCTTGCATGAAGGTTCTATGTCATGATCTCCTTCCCCCAGAAAAACGACATCGGGACTGGTCAGGGCTCCCTCTGGGGATAAGACCCTGGAGAGGAGCTTTGTACATGTTCCAAATTTGCACATGGGGATTTGACCTCTATCTCCACTCCAAAGTTGTGGGTGTCCTATGGCTTCAAAAATAAATGAATAGGGGGAGATGTGAGGAGCCGCCCTCACTATCGCTATCGCCATTAGAAGATGGCGCTGACATCTGCTGTCAGTTGGAGTTTACCGTTTAAGCTGTGCCTCACCCGTCATCTGGGGTGATGAGCAAACCACCAATCCCGGCTCTACACGTCTCACTCGGAGCTCCTAGGCTTATATAAGGGGCTGGGTTTCTTAGCTTGGGGTCTCCCTCTCAGAAGCTGATCATCTATCTCTCAAGATGTATTAAAGCTTTACTGCAGAAGGATCCGAGTGTCCTGCGTCGTTCTTGCTGGCGAGACGGTAGCGGGACA
>NW_024435214.1:0-60523 GCF_017639785.1 Mesocricetus auratus | reverse complement strand
TAGTATCTCACACAGGGTTGTATCGTGAGTGTTCATGAAATTAATCACACAGTTTCACAAACAGTCTTCTATTGCTAGTATTCATGAAGTTAAGCAATTAGTTTCAAAAACAGTGCTGTATCGTTACTTTTCATGAAGTTCAGCATGGAGTTTTCAAACAGTGTTGTATCATTAGTTTTCATGAAGTTAAGCTCGTAGGTTCACAAACAGCGTTGTATCCTTAGTTTTCAGGATGTTAAGCTTGTCCTTTCTCACACAGTGTTGTATCGCTAGTTTTCATGGTGTAAAGCACGTAGTTTCACAAACAATTTTGTATCCCTAGTTTTCATGAAGATAAGCATGTAAATTCTCAAAGAGATTTGTTTAGTTAGTTTTCATCAAGTTAAGCATGTGGTTTCTCACACAGTGTTGGATCGTTAATTTTCATGAAAGTAAGCACGTAGTTTCACAACCAGTGTTGTATCGTTAATTTTCATAAAGTTAATCTTGTAGTTTCTCACACAGTGTTTTATCGTGAGTTTTCATGACGATAAGCATGTAGATTCTCTAACAGTTTGGTATGGTTACTTTTTATAAAGTTAAGCATCTAGTTACTCACACAGGGTTGTATCGATAGTTTTCATGAAGATAAGCATATAGATTCTCAAAAAGTTTGGTATCATTAGTTTTCATAAAGTTAAGCATGTAGTTTATCACACAGTGTTGTATCGACAGTTTTCATGAAGTTAGGCATGTCTATTCTCAAACAGTTTCAAATCGTTAGTTTTCATCAATTTAAGGATGTAGTTTCTCACAAAGTGTCGTATCGATAGTTTTCATGAAGTTAAGCAAGTAGTTTCACAACCAGTGTTATATCGTTAGTTTTCATGAAGTTAAGCAGGTAGTTACACAGTGTTGTATCATTAGTTTGCATGGAGTTAAGCACTTAGTTTCACAAACAATGTTGTATCATTAGTTTTCAAGAACATAAGCATGTAGAGTCTCAAACAGTTTGGTATCGTTAGTTTTCATCAAGTTAAGTATGTTGTTTCTCAAACAGTATTTCATCGATAGTTTTCATGATGTTAAGCAAGTAGTTTCACAACCAGTGTTATATCGTCAGTTTTCATGAAATTAAGCATGTAGTTTCTCACACAGTGTTGTATCGGTAGTTTACATGAAGTTTAGAAAGTAGTTACACAAACAGTGTTGTATCGTTAGTTTTTATGGAATTAAGTGCGTCGTTTCACAAACAATGTTGTATCGTTAGTTTTCATGAACATGAGCATGTAGAGTCTCAAACAGTTTGGTATCATTAGTTTTCATCAAGTTAAGCATGTTGTTTCTCAAACAGTATTGTATCGATAGTTTTCATGAAGTTAAGCAAGTAGTTTCACAACATGTGTTATATCGTTAGTTTTCATGAAATTAAGTATGTAGTTTCTCACACAGTGTTATGTCGGCAGTTTTCATGAAGTTAAGCAAGTAGTTACACAAGCACTGTTGTATCGTTAGTTTTCATGGAGGTAAGCGCGTGGTTTCACAAACAATGTTGTATCGTTAATTTTCATGAACATAAGCATGTAGAGTCTCAAACAGTTTGGTATCATTAGTTTTCATCAAGATAAGCATGTTGTTTCTCACATACTATTGTATCGATACTTTTCATGAAGTTAAGCAAGTAGTTTCACAACCAGTGTTATATGGTTGGTTTTCATGAAGTTAAGCAGGTAGTTACACAAACAGTGTTGTATCATTAGTTTGCATGGAGTTAAGTGCGTAGATTCACAAACAATGTTGAGTCGTTAATTTTCATGAACATAAGCATGTAGAGTCTCAAACAGTTTGGTATTGTTAGTTTTCATCAAGTTAAGCATGTTGTTTCTCAAACAGTATTGTATCGATAGTTTTCATGAAGTTAAGCCAATAGTTTCACAACAAGTGTTATATGGTTAGTTTTCATGAATTTTCCATGTAGTTTCTCACGCAGTGTTGTATCGGTAATTTTCCTGAAGTTAAGCAAGTAGTTACACAAACAGTGCTGTATCGTTAGTGTTCATGGGGATAAGCGCATAGTTTCACAAACAATGTTGTTTCGTTAGTTTTCATGAACATAAGCATGTACATTCTCAGAAAGTTTGGTATCGTTAATTTTCATCAAGTTAAACATGTTGTTTCTCAAACAGTATTGTATCGATAGTTTTCATGAAGTTAAGCAAGTAGTTACAAAAACAATATTGTATCGTTAGTTTTCATGAACATAAGCATGTAGAGTCTCAAACAGTTTGGGATTGTTAGTTTCCACCAAGATAAGCTTGTTGTTTCTCAAACAGTATTGTATCGAAAGTTTTCATGATGTTAAGTAAGCAGATTATCAAACAGTGTTGTATCGTTAGTTTTCATGAAGTTTAGCTTGTAGTTTCTCACACAGTGTTGTATTGTGAATTTTCATGAAGTAAAGCTAGTGTTTACACAAAGAGTGTTGTATCGTTAGTTTTCATGAATGTAAGCATGTAGACTCTCACTCTGTTTGGTATCATTAGTTTTCATCAAGTTAAGCATGTTGTTTCTCAAACAGTATTGCATCGATAGTTTTCATGATGTTAAGCAAGTAGTTTCACAACCAGTGTTATATCGTTAGTTTTCATGAAATTAAGCATGTAGTTTCTCACAAAGGGTGTATCGGTAGTTTTCATGAAGTTAAGCAAGTAGTTACAAAAAAAGTGTTTTATAGTTAGTTTTCATGGAGTTAAGCGTGTAGTTTCACAAACAATGTTGTATCGTTAATTTTCATGAACATAAGCATGTAGAGTCTCAAACAGTTTGGTATCATTAGTTTTCATCAAGTTAAGCATGTTGTTTCTCAAACAGTATTGTATCGTTAGTTTTCATGAAGTTAAGCAAGTAGTTTCACAACATGTGTTATATCGTTAGTTTTCATGAAATTAAGTATGTAGTTTCTCACACAGTGTTGTGTCGGCAGTTTTCATGAGGGTAAGCAAGTAATTACACAAACAATGTTGCATCGTAACTTTTAATGAACATAAGCATGTAGAGTCTCAAACAGTTTGGTATCGTTAGTTTACACCAAGTTAAGCATGTTGTTTCTCAAACAGTATTGTATCGATAGTTTTCATGAAGTTAAGCAAGCAGATTCTCAAACAGTGTTGTATCGTTATTTTTCATGAAGTTTAGCTTGTAGTTTCTCACACCGTGTTGTATTGTGAATTTTCATGAAGTTAAGTGCGTAGTTTCACGAACAATGTTGTATCGTTAGTTTTCATGAACATAAGCATGTAGAGTCTCAAATAGTTTGGTTTTGTTAGTTTTCATCAAGTTAAGCATGTTGTTTCTCAAACAGTATTGTATCGATAGTTTTCATGAAGTTAAGCAAGCAGATTCTCAAACAGTGTTGTGTCGTTAGTTTTCATGAAGTTTAGCTTGTGGTTTCTCACACAGTGTTGTATTGTGAATTTTCATGAAGTTAAGCGCGTAGCTTCAGAAACAATGTTGTATCGTTAGTTTTTATGAACATAAGCATGTAGAGTCTCAAACATTTTGGTATCATTTTTTTTCATCAAGTTAAGCATGTTGTTTCTAAAACACTATTGTATCGATAGTATTCATGAAGTTAAGCAAGTAGTTACACAAACAATGTTGTATCGTTAGTTTTCATGAACATAAGCATTTAGAGTCGCAAACAGTTTGGTATCGTTAGTTTCCACAAAGATAAGCATGTTGTTTCTCAAACAGTATTGTATCGATAGTTTTCATGAAGTTAAGCAAGCAGATTCTCAAACAGTGTTGTATCTTTAGTTTTCATGAAGTTTAGCTTGTAGTTTCTCACACAGTGTTGTATTGTGTGTTTTCATGAAGTTAAGCGTGTACTTTCACAAACAATGTTGTATCGTTTGGTTTCATGAACATAAGCATGTTGAGTCTCAAAAAGTTTGGTATCGTTAATTTTCATCAAGTTAAGAATGTTGTTTCTCAAACAGTATTGTATCGATAGTTTTCATGAAGTTAAGCAAGCAGATTCTCAAACAGTGTTGTATCGTTAGTTTTCATGAAGTTTAGCTTGTAGTTTCTCACATAGTGTTGTATTGTGAATTTCATTAAGTTAAGCGCGTAGTTTCACAAACAATGTTGTATCGTTAGTTTTCATGAACATAAGCATGTAGAGTCTCAAACAGTTTGGCATCATTAGTTTTCATCATATTAAGCATGTTCTTTCTCAAACACTATTGTATCGATAGTGTTCATGAAGTTAAGCAAGTCGTTTCACAACCTGTGTTGTATCGTTAGTTTTCTTGAAAATATGTATGTAGTTTCTCACACAGTGTTGTGTCGGCAGTTTACATGAAGTTAAGCAAGTAGTTACACAAGCAGTGTTGTATAGTTAGTTTTCATGGAGGTAAGCGTGTGGTGTCACAAACAATGTTGTATCGTTAGTTTTCATGAACATATGCATGTAGAGTCTCAAACAGATTGGTATCATTAGTTTTCATCAGGTTAAGCATGTGGTTTCTCAAACAGTATTGTATCGTAGTTTTCATGAAGTTAAGCAAGTAGTTAAACAAACAATGTTGTATCGTTAGTTTTCATGAACATACGCATGTAGAGTTTCAAAGAGATTGTTATCGTTAGTTTTCACCAAGTTTAGCATGTTGTTTCTCAAACAGTATTGTATCGATAGTTTTCAGGAAATTAAGAAAGCAGATTCTCACACAGTATTGTATCGTTATTTTTCATGAAGTTTAGCTTGTTCTTTTTCACATAGTGTTCTATTGTGAATTTTCATGAATTTAAACGCCTAGTTTCACAAAAAAGGTTGTGTCGTTAGTTTTCATGAACATAAGCATGTAGAGTTTCAAACAGTTTGGTATCGTTAGTTTTCATCAGTTTAAGCATGCTGTTTCTCAAACAGTATTGTATCGTTAGTTTTCATGAAATTTAGCATGTAGTTTCTCACTCAATGTTGTATCAGTAGTTTTCCTGAAGTTAAGCAAGTAGTTACACAAACAGTGTTGTATCGTTAGTGTTCATAGATTTAAGCACATAGTTTCACAAAAAATGTTGTATCGTTAGTTTTCATGAACATAAGCATGTTCAGTCTCAAACAGTTTGGTATCGTTATTTTCATGAAATTAAGCATGTAGTTTCTCACACAGTGTTGTATTTTTAGTTTTCATGAAATTAAGCTTGTAGTTTATCACACAGTGTTGTATCTGTAGTTTTCATGAAGTTTAGCAAGTAATTACACAAACAATATTATATCGTTATTTTTAATGAACATAACCATGTAGAGTCTCAAACAGTTTGATATCGTTAAATTTCATCAAGTTAAGCATGTTGTTTCTCAAACAGTCTTGTATTGATAGTTTTCATGAAGTTAAGCAAGCAGATTCTCACACGGTGTTGTATCGGTAGTTTTCCTGAAGTTAAGCAAGTAGTTCCACAAACAGTGTTGTATCGTTAGTTTTCATGGAGTTAAGCACGTAGTTTCACAAACAATGTTGTATCGTTAGTTTTCATGAACATAAGCATGTAGAGTCTCAAACAGTTTGGTATCGTTATTTTCATGAAATTAAGCATGTAGTTTCTCACACAGTGTTGTATTTTTAGGTTTCATGAAATTAAGCTTGTAGTTTCTCACACAGTGTTGTATCTGTAGTTTTCATGAAGATAAGCAAGTAATTACACAAAAAATGCTGTATCGTTAGTTTTCATGAAATTAAGTATGTAGTTTCTCACACAGTGTTGTATCAGTAGTTTTCATGAAGTAAAGCTAGTGGTTACACAAAGAGTGTTGTATCGTTAGTTTTCATGAACATAAGCATGTAGAGTCTCAAACAGTTTGGTATCATTAGTTTTCATCAAGTTAAGCATGTTGTTTCTCAAACAGTATTGTATCGATAGATTTCATGAAGTTAAGCAAGTATTTACACATAAAATGGTGTATCGTTAGTTTTGAGAACATAAGCATGTAGAGTCTCAAACAGTTTGGTATCGTTATTTTTCACCAAGATAAGCATGTTGTTTCTCAAACAGTATTGTATCGATACTTTCCATGAAGTTAAGCAAGTAGTTTCACAACCAGTGTTATATCGTTTTTTTTTTCATGAAGTTCAGAAGGTAATTACACAAACAGTGTTGTATCATTAGTTTGCATGGAGTTAAGTGCGTAGTTTCACAAACAATGTTTGTTTTCATGAACATAGTTTTGAGAACATAAGCATGTAAATTCTCAAACAGTTTTGTATCGTTAGTTGTCATCAAGTTAAGCATTGTGTTTCTCAAACAGTATTGTATCGATAGTTTCCATGAAGTTAAGCAAGTAGTTTCACAACCAGTGTTATATCGATAGTTTTCATGAAATTAAGCATGCAGTTTCTGACACAGTGTTGTATCGGTAGTTTTCATGAAGTTAAGCAAGTAGTTACAAAAACAGTGCTGTATCGTTATTTTTCATGGAGGTAAGCACGTGGTTTCACAAACAATGAAGTATCGTTAGTTTTCATGAACATAAGCATATAGAGTCTCAAACAGTTTGGTTTCGTTAGTTTACCTCAAGTTAAGCATGTTGTTTCTCAAACAGTATTGTATCGATAGTTTTCATGAAGTTAAGCAAGTAGTTACACAAACAAGGTTGTATCGTTAGTTTTCATGAACATAAGCAATTAGAGTCTCAAACAGTTTGGTATCGTAATTTTTCATGAAGTTTAGCTTGTAGTTTCTCACACAGTGTTGTATTGTGAATTTTCATGAAGTTAAGCTCGTGGTTTCACAAACAATGTTGTATCGTTAGTTTTCATGAACATAAGCATGTGGAGTCTCAAACAGTTTGGTATCATTTTTTTCATCATATTAAGCATGTTGTTTCTCAAACACTATTGTATCGATAGTGTTCATGAAGTTAAGCAAGTAGACTCACAACCAGTGTTATATCGTTTGTTTTCATGAATTTAAGCAGGTAGTTACAAAAACAGTGTTGTATCATTAGTTTTCATGGAGTTAAGCGGGTAGCTTCACAAACAATGTTGTATCGTTAGTTTTCATGAACATAAGCATGTAAATTCTCAAACGGTTTGGTATCGTTAGTTGTCATCAAGTTAAGCATGGTGTTTCTCAAACAGTATTGCATCGATAGTTTTCATGAAGTTAAGCAAGTAGTTTCACAACCAGTGTTATATCGTTAGTTTTCATGAAATTAAGCATGTAGTTTCTCACACAGTGTTGTATCGGTAGTTTTCATGAAGTTAAGCAAGTAGTTACACAAACAGTGTTGTATGATTAGTTTTCATGGAGTTAAGCGCGTAGTTTCAAAAATAATGTTGTATCGTTAGTTTTCATGAACATAAGCATGTAGAGTTTCAAACAGTTTGGTATCGTTCGTTTTCATGAATTTAAGAATGTAGTTTCTCACACAGTGTTGTATCGTTAGTTTTCATGAAATTAAGCCTGTATTTTCTCACACAGTGTTGTATCTGTAGTTTTCATGAGGTTATGCAAGTAATTACACAAACAATGTTGCATCGTAACTTTTAATGAACATAAGCATGTAGAGTCTCAAACAGTTTGGTATCGTTAGTTTACACCAAGTTAAGCATGTTGTTTCTCAAACAGTATTGTATCGATAGTTTTCATGAAGTTAAGCAAGCAGATTCTCAAACAGTATTGTATCGTTATTTTTCATGAAGTTTAGCTTGTAGTTTCTCACACCGTGTTGTACTGTGAATTTTCATGAAGTTAAGTGCGTAGTTTCACGAACAATGTTGTATCGTTAGTTTTCATGAACATAAGCATGTAGAGTCTCAAATAGATTGGTTTTGTTAGTTTTCATCAAGTTAAGCATGTTGTTTCTCAAACAGTATTGTATCGATAGTTTTCATGAAGTTAAGCAAGCAGATTCTCAAACAGTGTTGTGTCGTTAGTTCATGAAGTTTAGCTTGTGGTTTCTCACACAGTGTTGTATTGTGAATTTTCATGAAGTTAAGCTCGTAGCTTCAGAAACAATGTTGTATCGTTAGTTTTTATGAACATAAGCATGTAGAGTCTCAAACATTTTGGTATCATTTTTTTTCATCAAGTTAAGCATGTTGTTTCTAAAACACTATTGTATCGATAGTATTCATGAAGTTAAGCAAGTAGTTACACAAACAATGTTGTATCGTTAGTTTTCATGAACATAAGCATTTAGAGTCGCAAACAGTTTGGTATCATTAGTTTCCACAAAGATAAGCATGTTGTTTCTCAAACAGTATTGTATCGATAGTTTTCATGAAGTTAAGAAAGCAGATTCTCAAACAGTGTTGTATCGTTAGTTTTCATGAAGTTTAGCTTGTAGTTTCTCACACAGTGTTGTATTATGTATTTTCATGAAGTTAAGCAAGTAGTTACACAGTGTTGCATCGTTAGTTTTCATGAACATAAGCATGTAGAGTCTCAAACAGTTGGGTATCTTTAGTTTTCCTCAAGTTAAGCAAATTGTTTCTCAAACAGTATTGTATCGATAATTTTCATGAAGTTAAGCAAGTAGTTTCACAACCAGTGTTATATCGTTAGTTTTCATGAAATTAAGCCTGTAGTTTCTCACAAAGTGTTGTATTGGTAGTTTGCATAAAATTAAGCAAGTAGTTACACAAACAGTGTTGTATCGTCATTTTTCATGGATTTAAGCGCGCAGTTTCACAAAAAATGTAGTATCGTTAGTTTTCATGAACATATGCATGTAGAGTCTCACACAGTTTGGTATCGTAAGTTTTAATCAAGTTAAGCAAGTTGTTTCTCCACACTATTGTATCGATAGTTTTCATGAAGTTAAGCAAGTAGTTACACAAACAGTGTTGTATCGTTAGTTTTCATTGAGTTAAGCGTGTAGTTCATAAACAATGTTGTATCGTTAGTTTTCATGAACATAAGCATGTAGAGTCTCAAACAGTTTGGTATCGTTAATTTTCATCAAGTTAAGCATGTTGTTTCTCAAACACTATTTTATCGATAGTTTTCATGAAGTTAAGCAAGTAGTTTCACAACCTGTGTTATATCGTTAGTTTTCATGAAATTAAGGCTGTAGTTGCACACACAGTGTTGTATCTGTAGTTTTCATGAAGTTAAGCAAGTAATTACACAAACAAAGTTGTATCGTTAGTTTTCATGAACATAAGCATGTAGAGTCAGAAACAGTTGGGTATCATTAGTTTTCATGAAATTAAGCATGTAGTTTCTCACAGAGTATTGTATTGTTTGTTTCCATGAAATTAAACTTGTAGTTTCTCACACAGTGTTGTATCTGTAGTTTTCATAAAGTTAAGCAAGTAATTACACAAACAATGTTGTATTGTTAGTTTTCTTGAACATAAGCGTGTAGAGTCTCAAACAGTTTGGCATCGTTAATTTTCATCAAGTTAAGCAAATGGTTTCTCAAACAGTAATGTATCGATAGTTTTCATGAAGTTAAGCATGCAGATTCTCACACAGTGTTGTATCTGTGGTTTTCATGAAGTTAAGCAAATAATTCCACAAACAATGTTGTATCGTTAGTTTTCATGAACATAAGCATGTAGAGTCTCAAACAGTTTGGTCTCGTTAATTTTCATCAAGTTAAGCATGTTTTTTCTCAAACAGTATTGTATCGATAGTTTTCATGAAGTAAAGCAAGTAGTTACACAAACAATGTTGTATCGTTAGTTTTCATGAACATAAGCATGTAGAGTCTCAAACAGTTTGGTATCGTTAACTTTCATCAAGTTAAGCATGTTGTTTCTCAAACAGTATTGTATCGATAGTTTTCATGAAGTTAAGCAAGCAGATTCTCAAACAGTGTTGTATCTTTAGTTTTCATGAAGTTTAGCTTGTAGTTTCTCACACAGTGTTGTATTGTGTATTTTCATGAAGTTAAGCGTGTACTTTCACAAACAATGTTGTATCGTTTGGTTTCATGAACATAAGCATGTTGAGTCTCAAAAAGTTTGGTATCGTTAATTTTCATCAAGTTAAGAATGTTGTTTCTCAAACAGTATTGTATCGATAGTTTTCATGAAGTTAAGCAAGCAGATTCTCAAACAGTGTTGTATCGTTAGTTTTCATGAAGTTTAGCTTGTACTTTCTCACATAGTGTTGTATTGTGAATTTCATGAAGTTAAGCGCGTAGTTTCACAAACAATGTTGTATCGTTAGTTTTCATGAACATAAGCATGTAGAGTCTCAAACAGTTTGGCATCATTAGTTTTCATCATATCAAGCATGTTCTTTCTCAAACATTATTGTATCGATAGTGTTCATGAAGTTAAGCAAGTCGTTTCACAACCTGTGTTGTATCGTTAGTTTTCTTGAAATTAAGCATGTAGTTTCTCACACAGTGTTGTGTCGGCAGTTTACATGAAGTTAAGCAAGTAGTTACACTAGCAGTGTTGTATAGTTAGTTTTCATGGAGGTAAGCGTGTGGTGTCACAAAACTTTGTATCGTTAGTTTTCATGAACATAAGCATGTAGAGTCTCAAACAGATTGGTATCATTAGTTTTCATCAGGTTAAGCATGTGGTTTCTCAAACAGTATTGTATCGTAGTTTTCATGAAGTTAAGCAAGTAGTTAAACAAACAATGTTGTATCGTTAGTTTTCATGAACATAAGCATGTAGAGTTTCAAACAGATTGTTATCGTTAGTTTTCACCAAGTTTAGCATGTTGTTTCTCAAACAGTATTGTATCGATAGTTTTCAGGAAATTAAGAAAGCAGATTCTCACACAGTGTTGTATCGTTATTTTTCATGAAGTTTAGCTTGTACTTTTTCACATAGTGTTCTATTGTGAATTTTCATGAATTTAAACGCCTAGTTTCACAAAAAATGTTGTGTCGTTAGTTTTCATGAACATAAGCATGTAGAGTCTCAAACAGTTTGGTATCGTTAGTTTTCATCAGTTTAAGCATGCTGTTTCTCAAACAGTATTGTATCGTTAGTTTTCATGAAATTTAGCATGTAGTATCTCACGCAATGTTGTATCAGTAGTTTTCCTGAAGTTAAGCAAGTAGTTACACAAACAGTGTTGTATCGTAAGTGTTCATAGATTTAAGCACATAGTTTCACAAAAAATGTTGTATCGTTAGTTTTCATGAACATAAACATGTAGAGTCTCAAACAGTTTGGTATCGTTATTTTCATGAAATTAAGCATGTAGTTTCTCACACAGTGTTGTATTTTTAGTTTTCATGAAATTAAGCTTGTAGTTTATCACACAGTGTTGTATCTGTAGTTTTCATGAAGTTTAGCAAGTAATTACACAAACAATATTATATCGTTATTTTTAATGAACATAACCATGTAGAGTCTCAAACAGTTTGATATCGTTAAATTTCATCAAGTTAAGCATGTTGTTTCTCAAACAGTCTTGTATTGATAGTTTTCATGAAGTTAAGCAAGCAGATTCTCACACAGTGTTGTATCGGTAGTTTTCCTGAAGTTAAGCAAGTAGTTCCACAAACAGTGTTGTATCGTTAGTTTTCATGGAGTTAAGCACGTAGTTTCACAAACAATGTTGTATCGTTAGTTTTCATGAACATAAGCATGTAGAGTCTCAAACAGTTTGGTATCGTTATTTTCATGAAATTAAGCATGTAGTTTCTCACACAGTGTTGTATCTGTAGTTTTCATGAAGTTAAGCAAGTAATTACACAAAAAATGCTGTATCGTTAGTTTTCATGAAATTAAGTATGTAGTTTCTCACACAGTGTTGTATCAGTAGTTTTCATGAAGTAAAGCTAGTGGTTACACAAAGAGTGTTGTATCGTTAGTTTTCATGAACATAAGCATGTAGAGTCTCAAACAGTTTGGTATCATTAGTTTTCATCAAGTTAAGCATGTTGTTTCTCAAACAGTATTGTATCGATAGATTTCATGAAGTTAAGCAAGTATTTACACAAAAAATGGTGTATCGTTAGTTTTGAGAACATAAGCATGTAGAGTCTCAAACAGTTTGGTATCGTTATTTTTCACCAAGATAAGCATGTTGTTTCTCAAACAGTATTGTATCGATAGTTTCCATGAAGTTAAGCAAGTAGTTTCACAACCAGTGTTATATCGTTTGTTTTCATGAAGTTAAGAAGGTAATTACACAAACAGTGTTGTATCATTAGTTTGCATGGAGTTAAGTGCGTAGTTTCACAAACAATGTTGTATCGTTTGTTTTCATGAACATAAGCATGTAGATTCTCAAACAGTTTTGAATCGTTAGTTGTCATCAAGTTAAGCATTGTGTTTCTCAAACAGTATTGTATCGATAGTTTACATGAAGTTAAGCAAGTAGTTTCACAACCAGTGTTATATCGATAGTTTTCATGAAATTAAGCATGCAGTTTCTGACACAGTGTTGTATCGGTAGTTTTCATGAAGTTAAGCAAGTAGTTACAAAAACAGTGTTGTATCGTTATTTTTCATGGAGGTAAGCGCGTGGTTTCACAAACAATGAAGTATCGTTAGTTTTCATGAACATAAGCATATAGAGTCTCAAACAGTTTGGTTTCGTTAATTTACCTCAAGTTAAGCATGTTGTTTCTCAAACAGTATTGTATCGATAGTTTTCATGAAGTTAAGCAAGTAGTTACACAAACAAGGTTGTATCGTTAGTTTTCATGAACATAAGCAATTAGAGTCTCAAACAGTTTGGTATCGTAAGTTTTCATGAAGTTTAGCTTGTAGTTTCTCACACAGTGTTGTATTGTGAATTTTCATGAAGTTAAGCTCGTGGTTTCACAAACAATGTTGTATCGTTAGTTTTCATGAACATAAGCATGTGGAGTCTCAGTGTGGTATCATTTTTTTTCATCATGTTAAGCATGTTGTTTCTCAAACACTATTGTATCGATAGTGTTCATGAAGTTAAGCAAGTAGACTCACAACCAGTGTTATATCGTTTGTTTTCATGAAGTTAAGCAGGTAGTTACAAAAACAGTGTTGTATCATTAGTTTTCATGGAGTTAAGCGGGTAGCTTCACAAACAATGTTGTATCGTTAGTTTTCATGAACATAAGCATGTAAATTCTCAAACGGTTTGGTATCGTTAGTTGTCATCAAGTTAAGCATGGTGTTTCTCAAACAGTATTGCATCGATAGTTTTCATGAAGTTAAGCAAGTAGTTTCACAACCAGTGTTATATCGTTAGTTTTCATGAAATTAAGCATGTAGTTTCTCACACAGTGTTGTATCGGTTGTTTTCATGAAGTTAAGCAAGTAGTTACACAAACAGTGTTGTATGATTAGTTTTCATGGAGTTAAGCGCGTAGTTTCAAAAATAATGTTGTATCGTTAGTTTTCATGAACATAAGCATGTAGAGTTTCAAACAGTTTGGTATCGTTCGTTTTCATGAATTTAAGAATGTAGTTTCTCACACAGTGTTGTATCGTTAGTTTTCATGAAATTAAGCCTGTATTTTCTCACACAGTTTTGTATCTGTAGTTTTCATGAGGTTAAGCAAGTAATTACACAAACAATGTTGCATCGTAACTTTTAATGAACATAAGCATGTAGAGTCTCAAACAGTTTGGTATCGTTAGTTTACACCAAGTTAAGCATGTTGTTTCTCAAACAGTATTGTATCGATAGTTTTCATGAAGTTAAGCAAGCAGATTCTCAAACAGTGTTGTATCGTTATTTTTCATGAAGTTTAGCTTGTAGTTTCTCACACCGTGTTGTATTGTGAATTTTCATGAAGTTAACTGCGTAGTTTCACGAACAATGTTGTATCGTTAGTTTTTATGAACATAAGCATGTAGAGTCTCAAACATTTTGGTATCATTTTTTTCATCAATTTAAGCATGTTGTTTCTAAAACACTATTGTATCGATAGTATTCATGAAGTTAAGCAAGTAGTTACACAAACAATATTGTATTGTTAGTTTTCATGAACATAAGCTTTTAGAGTCGCAAACAGTTTGGTATCGTTAGTTTCCACAAAGATAAGCATGTTGTTTCTCAAACAGTATTGTATCGATAGTTTTCATGAAGTTAAGCAAGCAGATTCTCAAACAGTGTTGTATCGTTAGTTTTCATGAAGTTTAGCTTGTAGTTTCTCACACAGTGTTGTATTATGTATTTTCATGAAGTTAAGCAAGTAGTTACACAATGTTGCATCGTTAGTTTTCATGAACATAAGCATGTAGAGTCTGAAACATTTGGGTATCTTTAGTTTTCCTCAAGTTAAGCAAATTGTTTCTCAAACAGTATTGTATCGATAATTTTCATGAAGTTAAGCAAGTAGTTTCACAACCAGTGTTATATCGTTAGTTTTCATGAAATTAAGCCTGTAGTTTCTCACACAGTGTTGTATTGGTAGTTTTCATAAAATTAAGCAAGTAGTTACACAAACAGTGTTGTATCGTCATTTTTCATGGATTTAAGCGCGCAGTTTCACAAACAATGTAGTATCGTTAGTTTTCATGAACATATGCATTTAGAGTCTCACACAGTTTGGTATCGTAGGTTTTAATCAAGTTAAGCAAGTTGTTTCTCCACACTATTGTATTGATAGTTTTCATGAAGTTAACCAAGTAGTTACACAAACAGTGTTGTATCGTTAGTTTTCATGGAGTTAAGCGTGTAGTTCACAAACAATGTTGTATCGTTAGTTTTCATGAACATAAGCATGTAGAGTCTCAAACTGTTTGGTATCGTTAGTTTTCATCAAGTTAAGCATGTAGTTTCTCACACAGTGTTGTATTGGTAGTTTTCATAAAGTTAAGCAAGTAGTTACACAAACAGTTTTGTATCGTTAGTTTTCATGGAATTAAGTGCAAAGTTTCACAAACAAAGTTGTATCGTTAGTTTTCATGAAATTAAGCATGTAGTTTCTCACACAGTGTTGTATTGGTAGTTTTCATGAAATTTAGCAAGTAGTTACCAAAGAGTGTTGTATCGTTAGTTTTCATGAACATAAGCATTTAAAGTCTCAAACAGTTTGGTATCATTTGTTTTCATCAACTTAAGCATGTTGTTTCTCAAACACTATTGTTTCGATAGTAGTTTCACAACCAGTGTTATATCGTTAGTTTTCATGAAGTTAAGCAGGTAGTTACACAAACAGTGTTGTATCATTAGTTTTCATGGTGTTAAGCGCGTAGTTTCACAAACAATGTTGTACCATTAGTTTTCATGAACATTAGCATGTAGAGTCTCAAACAGTTTGGTATTGTAAGTTTTCATGAAATTAAGCATGTAGTTTCTCACACAGTGTTGTATCTTTAGTTTTCATGAAATCAAGCATGTAGTTTCTCACACAGTGTTGTATGTGTATATTTCATCTAGTTAAGCAAGTAGTTACACAAACAATGTTGTATCGTTAGTTTTCATGAACATAAGCATATAGAGTCTCAAACAGTTTGGTATCGTTAGTTTTCATCAAGTTAAGCATGTTGTTTCTCAAACACTATTGTATCGATAGTTTTCATGAAGTTAAGCAAGTAGTGTCACAAACAAAATTGTAACGTTAGTTTTCATGAACATCAGCATGTAGAGTCTCAACAGTTTGCTATCGTTAGTTTTCATCAAGTTAAGCATGTTGTTTCTTAAACAGTATTGTATCGATACTTTTCATGAAGTTAAGCAAGTAGTTTCACCACCAGTGTTATATCGTAAGTTTGCATGAAATTAAGCATGTAGTTTCTCACACAGTGTTGTACTGGTAGTTTTCATGAAGTTAAGCAACTAGTTACACAAAGAGTTTTGTATCGTTAGTTTTCATGTAGTTAAGCGTGTAGTGTCACAAATAATGTTGTATCGTTAGTTTTCATGAACATAAGCATGTAGAGTCTCAACCAGTTTGGTATCGTTAGTTTTCATCAAGTTAACCAAGTTGTTTCTCAAACACTATTGTATCTATTGTTATTTTTCATGAACATAAGCATGTAGAGTCTCAAACAGTTTGGTATCGTTAGTTTTCATCAAGTTAAGCATGTTGTTTCTCAAACAGTATTATATCGATAGTTTTCATGAAGTTAAGCAAATAGTTTCACACCCCGTGTTATATCGTTAGTTTTCATGAAATTAAGCATGTAGTTTCTCACACAGTGTTGTATTGGTAGATTTCATGAAGTTAAGCAAGTAGTTACACAGTTTTGTATAGGTAGTTTTCATGGAGTTAAGCGCGCAGCTTCACAAACAATATAGTATCGTTAGTTTTTAGGAACATAAGCATTTAGAGCCTCAAACAGTTTGGTGTCATTTGTTTTCATCAAGTTAAGCATGTTGTTGCTCAAACACTATTGTATTGATAGTTTTCATGAAGTTAAGCAAGTAGTTTCACAAACAAAGTTGTATCGTTAATTTTCATGAACATAAGCATGTAGAGTCTAAAACAGTTTGGTATCGTTAGTTTTCATCAAGTTAAGCATGTTGTTTCTCAAACAGTATTTTATCGATAGTTTTCATGAAGTTAAGCAAGTAGTTTCACCACCAGTGTTATATCGTAAGTTTTAATGAAATTAAGCTGGTAGTTTCTCACACAGTGTCGTATTGGTAGTTTTCATGAAGTTAAGCAAGTGTTACACAAATAGTGTTGTGTCGTTAGTTTTCATGGAGTTAAAGATGTAGTTTCACTAACAATGTAGTATCGTTAGTTTTCATGAACATAAGCATGTAAAGTCTCAAACAGTTTGGTATCGTTAGTTTTCTTCAAGTTAAGCATGTTGTTTCTCAAACACTATTGTATCGATAGTTTTCATGAAGTTAAGCAAGTAGTGTCACAAACAAAGTTGTGTCGTTAGTTTTCATTAACATAATCATGTAGAGTCTCAAACAGTTTGGTATCGTTAGTCTTCATCAAGTTAAGCATGTTGTTTCTCAAACAGTATTGTATCGATAGTTTTCATGAAGTAAAGCAAGTAGTTTCACAACCAGTGTTATATCATTACTTTTCATGAAATTAAGCATGTATATTCTCACACACTGTTGTATCATTAGTTTTCATGGAGTTATGCAAGTGGTTTCACAAAAAATGTTGTATCGTTAGTTTTCATGAAGTTTAGCTTGTAGTTTCTCAATCAGTTTGGTATCGTTAGTTTTCATCACGTTAAGCAAGTAGAGTCTCACTCAGTGTTGTATCGATAGTTTTCATGAAGGTAAGCAAGTAGTTTCACAACCAGGATTTTATCGTTACTTTTCATGAAATTAAGCAAGTAGTTACACATACAGTGTTGTATCATTAGTTTTAATGTAGTTAAGCATGTAGTTTCACCAACAGGATTGTATCGTTACTTTTCATGAAATAAAGCATGTATTTTCTCACACACAGTTGTATCATTAGTTTTCATGGAGTTAAGCAAGTAGTTTCACAAACAATGTTGTATTGTTAGTTTTCAAGAAGATAAGCATGTAGATTCTCAGAGAGTTTGGTATCGTTAGTTTTCATCATGTTAAGCATGTATTTTCTCACACAGTGTTGTATCAATAGTTTCATGACGTTAAACTTGTAGTTTCTCACTCAGTTTTATAACGTTTGGTTTCCTGAAGTTAAGCAAGAAGATTCTCAAACATTCTTGTATCTTTAGTTTTAATGAAGTTTAGCTTGTAGTTTCTCACACAGTGTTGTATTGTGAATTTTCATGAAGTTGAGCGTGTAGATTCACAAACAATTTTGTAGCGTTAGTTTTCATGAACATAAGCATGTAGATTCTCAATCAGTTTGGTATTGTTAGTTTTCATCTAGTTAAGCAAGTAGAGTCTCACTCAGTGTTGTATCGATAGCTTTCATGAACTTAAGCAAGCATTTTCACAACTAGGATTTTATTGTTACTTTTCATGAAATTAAGCAAGTAGTTACACATAGAGTGTTGTCTCATTAGTTTTCATGGAGTTAAGCAAGTAGATTCACAACCAGGATTTAATCGTTACTTTTCATGAAATTAAGCAAGTAGTTACACAAACAGTGTTGTATCGATAGTTTTCATGAAGTTATGCAAGTAGTTTCACAAACAGTTTTTTATCGTTAGTTTTCATAAAGATAAGCATGTAGATTCTCAATCAGTTTGGTATAGTTAGTTTTCATCTGGTTAAGCAAGTAGATTCTCACACAGTGTTGTGTCGATCGTTGTCATGAAGTTAAGCTTGTAGTTTCTCACACAGTGTTATATCGTTAGGTTTCATGAAGTTAAGCAAGCAGATTCTCAAACAGTGTTGTTTCGTTAGTTTTCATGAAGTTTAACTTGTAGTTTCTCACACATTGTTGTGTTGTGAATTTTCATTAAGTTAAGCGCGTGGTTTCACAAACAATGTTGTATTGTTAGTTTTCAGAATATAAGCATGTAGATTCTCAGACAGGTTGGTATCGTTAGATTTCATCATGTTAAGCATGAAGTTTTGCACACAGTGTTGTATCGATAGTTTCATGAAGTTAAGCTTGAAGTTTCTCACACAGTGTTATATAGTTAGGTTTCATGAAGTTAAGCAAGCAGATTCTCAGACAGTGTTGTATCGTTAGTTTTCATGAAGTTAAGCAAGTAGTTTCACAAACAATGTTGTATCGTTAGTTTTCATGAACATAAGCATGTAGAGTCTCAAACAGTTTGGTATCCTTAGTTTTCTTCACGTCAAGCATGTTGTTTCACAAACAGTATTGTATCAATAGTTTTCATGAAGATATGTACGTAGTTTCACAACCAGTGTTATATCTTTAGTTTTCATGAACTTAATCAAGTAGTTACACAAACAGTGTTGTAGCCTTAGTTTTCATGGAGTTAAGCGCGAAGCTTCACAAACAATGTTGTGTCGTTAGTTTTCTTGAAGATAAGCATGTAGATTCTCAGTCAGTTTGGTATCGTTAGGTTTTATTATGTAAAGCATGTAGTTTCTCACTCAGTGTTGTATAGATAGTTTCATGAAGTTAAGATTGTAGTTTCTCACACAGTGTTATATCGTTCTGTTTCATGAAGTTAAGCAAGCAGATTCTCAAACAGTGTTGTATCGTTAGTTTTCATGAAGTTAAGCAGGTAATTACACAAACAGTGTTGTATCATTACTTTTCATGGAGTTAAGCGCGTAGTTTCACAAACAATGTTGTCTCGTCAGTTTTCATGAACATAAGCATGTAGAGTCTCAAACAGTTTGGTATCGTTTGTTTTCATCAAGTTAAGCTTGTTGTTTCTCAAACAGTATTGTATCGGTAGTGTTCATGAAGTTAAGCAAGTAGTTTCACAACCAGTGTTATATCATTAGTTTTCATGAAATTAAGCATGTAGTTTCTCACACAGTGTTGTATCGTTAGCTTTCATGAAATTAACTATGTAGTTTCTCACACAGTATTGTATCGGTAGTTTTCATGAAGTTAAACATGTAGTTACACAAACAGTCTTGTATCATTACTTTTCATGGAGTTAAGCGGGCAGTTTCACAAACAATGTTGTATGGTTAGTTTTCATGAACATAAGCATGGAGAGTCTCAAACAGTTTGGTATCATTAGTTTTCATCAAGTTAAGCCTGTTGATTCTCAAACAGTATTGTATCAGTATTTTTCATGAAGTTAAGCAAGTATGTTCACAACCAGTGTTATATCGTTAGTTTTTGTGAAATTAAGCATGTAGTTTCTCACACAGTATTGTATCGGTAGTTTTCATGAAGTTAAGCAAGTAGATACACAAACAGTGTTGTTTCGTTAGTTTTCATGATGTTAAGCGCATAGTTACACAAACAGTGGTGTATCGTTAATTTTCATGATGATAAGCATGTAGATTCTCAGCCAGTTATGTATCGTTAGTTTTCATCATTTCAAGCATGTAGTTTCTCACACAGTGTTGTATCGATAGTTTCATGAAGTTATGCAAGTAGTTTCACAACCAGGATTGTATCGTTACTTTTCATGAAATTAAGCATGTATTTTCTCACACAGTGTTGTATCATTAGTTTTCATGTAGTCAAGCAAGTAGTTTCACAAACAGATTTTTATCGTTAGTTTTCATAAAGATAAGCATGTAGATTCTCAATCAGTTTGTTACCGTTAGTTTTCATCTGTTTAAGCAAGTAGATTCTCACACAGTGTTGTATCGATAATTGTCATGAAGTTAAGCTTGTATTTTCTCATACAGTGTTATATCGTTAGGTTTCATGAAGTTAAGCAAGCAGATTCTCAAACAGTGTTGTATCGTTAGTTTTCATGAAGTTTAGTTGTAGTTTCTCACACAGTGTTGTATTGTGAATTTTCATTAAGTTAAGCACGTAGTTTCACAAACAATGTTGAATCGTTAGTTTTCATGAAGTTTAGCATGTAGTTTCTCAATCAGTTTGGTATCGTTAGTTTTCATCTGGTTGAGCAAGTAGAGTCTCACTCAGTGTTATATCGATAGTTTTAATGAAGTTAAGCAAATAGTTTCACAACCATTATTTTATCGTTACAATTCATGAAATTTAGCAAGTAGTTACACAAACAGTGTTGTATCATTAGTTTTCATGGAGTTAAGCAAGTAGTTTCACAACCAGGATTTTATTGTTACTTTTCATGAAATTAAGCAAGTAGTTACACAAACAGGGTTGTATCATTAGTTTTCATGGAGTTAAGCAAGTAGTTTCACAACCAGGATTTTATCGTTACTTTTCATGAAATTAAGCAAGTAGATACAGAATCAGTGTTGTATCATTAGTTTTCATGGAGTTAAGCATGTAGTTTCACCAACAGGATTGTATCATTACTTTTCATGAAATAAAAAATGTATTTTCTCATAGACTGTTGTACATTAGTTTTCAGGAGTTAAGCAAGTAGTTTCACAAACAATGTTGTATCGTTAGTTTTCAAGAAGATAAGCATGTAGATTCTCAGAGAGTTTGGTATCGTTAGTTTTCATCATGTTCAGCATGTAGTTTCTCACATAGTGTTGTATCAATAGTTTCATGAAGATAAGCTTGTAGTTTCTCACTCAGTTTTATATCGTTAGGCTTCCTGAAGTTAAGCAAGCAGATTCTCAATCATTCTTGTATCGTTAGTTTTCATGAAGTTTAGATTGTAGTTTCTCACACATTGTCGTATTGTGACTTTTAATTAAGTTAAGCGCATAGTTTCACAAACAATGTTGTATTGTTAGTTTTCATGAACATAAGCATGTAGATTATCAATAAGTTTGTTATCGTTAGTTTTCCTCAGGTTAAGCAAGTAGAGTCTCACTCAGTGTTGTATCGATAGCTTTCATGTAGTTAAGCAAGTGGTTTCACAACCAGTTTTTTATCGTTACTTTTCATGAAATTAAGCAAGTAGTTACACAAATAGTGTTGTATCATTAGTTTTCATGGAGTTAAGCAAGTAGTTTCACAACCAGGATTTTATCGTTACTTTTCATGAAGTTATGCATGTAGTTTCTCACACAGAGTTGTATCATTAGTTTTCATGAAGTTAAGCAAGTAGTTTCACAAACAGTTTTTTATCATTAGTTTTCATAAAGATAAGCATGTAGATCCTCAATCAGTTTGGTACTGATAGATTTCCTCTGGTGAAGCAAGTAGATTCTCACACAGTGTTGTATCGATAGTTGTCATGAAGTTAAGCTTGTAGTTTCTCACACAGTGTTATATCGTTAGGTTTCATGAAGGTAAGCAAGCAGATTCTCACACAGTGTTGTATTGTTAGTTGTCATGAAGTTAGCTTGTAGTTTCTCACACAGTGTTGTGTCGTGTATTTTCATGGAGTTAAGCGCTTAGTTTCACAAACAAAGTTGTATCGTTAGTTTTCATTAACATAAGCATGTAGAGTCTCAAACAGTTTGGTATCGTTAATTTTCACCAAGTTAAGCATGTTGTTTCTCAAACAGTATTGTATCGGTAGTGTTCATGAAGTTAAGCAAGTAGTTTCACAACCAGTGTTATATCATTAGTTTTCATGAAATTAAGCATGTAGTTTCTCACACAGTGTTGTATCGTTAGCTTTCATGAAATTAACTATGTAGTTTCTCACACAGTATTGTATCGGTAGTTTTCATGAAGTTAAACATGTAGTTACACAAACAGTCTTGTATCATTACTTTTCATGGAGTTAAGCGCGCAGTTTCACAAACAATGTTGTATGGTTAGTTTTCATGAACATAAGCATGTAGAGTCTCAAACAGTTTGGTATCATTAGTTTTCATCAAGTTAAGCCTGTTGTTTCTCAAACAGTATTGTATCAGTATTTTTCATGAAGTTAAGCAAGTATGTTCACAACCAGTGTTATATCGTTAGTTTTTGTGAAATTAAGCATGTAGTTTCTCACACAGTATTGTATCGGTAGTTTTCATGAAGTTAAGCAAGTAGATACACAAACAGTGTTGTTTCGTTAGTTTTCATGATGTTAAGCGCATAGTTACACAAACAGTGGTGTATCGTTAATTTTCATGATGATAAGCATGTAGATTCTCAGCCAGTTATGTATCGTTAGTTTTCATCATTTCAAGCATGTAGTTTCTCACACAGTGTTGTATCGATAGTTTCATGAAGTTATGCAAGTAGTTTCACAACCAGGATTGTATCGTTACTTTTCATGAAATTAAGCATGTATTTTCTCACACAGTGTTGTATCATTAGTTTTCATGTAGTCAAGCAAGTAGTTTCACAAACAGATTTTTATCGTTAGTTTTCATAAAGATAAGCATGTAGATTCTCAATCAGTTTGTTACCGTTAGTTTTCATCTGTTTAAGCAAGTAGATTCTCACACAGTGTTGTATCGATAATTGTCATGAAGTTAAGCTTGTATTTTCTCACACAGTGTTATATCGTTAGGTTTCATGAAGTTAAGCAAGCAGATTCTCAAACAGTGTTGTATCGTTAGTTTTCATGAAGTTTAGTTGTAGTTTCTCACACAGTGTTGTATTGTGAATTTTCATTAAGTTAAGCACGTAGTTTCACAAACAATGTTGAATCGTTAGTTTTCATGAAGTTTAGCATGTAGTTTCTCAATCAGTTTGGTATCGTTAGTTTTCATCTGGTTGAGCAAGTAGAGTCTCACTCAGTGTTATATCGATAGTTTTAATGAAGTTAAGCAAATAGTTTCACAACCATTATTTTATCGTTACAATTCATGAAATTTAGCAAGTAGTTACACAAACAGTGTTGTATCATTAGTTTTCATGGAGTTAAGCAAGTAGATTCACAACCAGGATTTAATCGTTACTTTTCATGAAATTAAGCAAGTAGTTACACAAACAGTGTTGTATCGATAGTTTTCATGAAGTTATGCAAGTAGTTTCACAAACAGTTTTTTATCGTTAGTTTTCATAAAGATAAGCATGTAGATTCTCAATCAGTTTGGTATAGTTAGTTTTCATCTGGTTAAGCAAGTAGATTCTCACACAGTGTTGTGTCGATCGTTGTCATGAAGTTAAGCTTGTAGTTTCTCACACAGTGTTATATCGTTAGGTTTCATGAAGTTAAGCAAGCAGATTCTCAAACAGTGTTGTTTCGTTAGTTTTCATGAAGTTTAACTTGTAGTTTCTCACACATTGTTGTGTTGTGAATTTTCATTAAGTTAAGCGCGTGGTTTCACAAACAATGTTGTATTGTTAGTTTTCAGAATATAAGCATGTAGATTCTCAGACAGGTTGGTATCGTTAGATTTCATCATGTTAAGCATGAAGTTTTGCACACAGTGTTGTATCGATAGTTTCATGAAGTTAAGCTTGAAGTTTCTCACACAGTGTTATATAGTTAGGTTTCATGAAGTTAAGCAAGCAGATTCTCAGACAGTGTTGTATCGTTAGTTTTCATGAAGTTAAGCAAGTAGTTTCACAAACAATGTTGTATCGTTAGTTTTCATGAACATAAGCATGTAGAGTCTCAAACAGTTTGGTATCCTTAGTTTTCTTCACGTCAAGCATGTTGTTTCTCAAACAGTATTGTATCAATAGTTTTCATGAAGATATGTAAGTAGTTTCACAACCAGTGTTATATCTTTAGTTTTCATGAACTTAATCAAGTAGTTACACAAACAGTGTTGTAGCCTTAGTTTTCATGGAGTTATGCGCGAAGCTTCACAAACAATGTTGTGTCGTTAGTTTTCTTGAAGATAAGCATGTAGATTCTCAGTCAGTTTGGTATCGTTAGGTTTATCATGTAAAGCATGTAGTTTCTCACTCAGTGTTGTATAGATAGTTTCATGAAGTTAAGATTGTAGTTTCTCACACAGTGTTATATCGTTCTGTTTCATGAAGTTAAGCAAGCAGATTCTCAAACAGTGTTGTATCGTTAGTTTTCATGAAGTTAAGCAGGTAATTACACAAACAGTGTTGTATCATTACTTTTCATGGAGTTAAGCGCGTAGTTTCACAAACAATGTTGTCTCGTCAGTTTTCATGAACATAAGCATGTAGAGTCTCAAACAGTTTGGTATCGTTGGTTTTCATCAAGTTAAGCTTGTTGTTTCTCAAACAGTATTGTATCGGTAGTGTTCATGAAGTTAAGCAAGTAGTTTCACAACCAGTGTTATATCATTAGTTTTCATGAAATTAAGCATGTAGTTTCTCACACAGTGTTGTATCGTTAGCTTTCATGAAATTAACTATGTAGTTTCTCACACAGTATTGTATCGGTAGTTTTCATGAAGTTAAACATGTAGTTACACAAACAGTCTTGTATCATTACTTTTCATGGAGTTAAGCGCGCAGTTTCACAAACAATGTTGTATGGTTAGTTTTCATGAACATAAGCATGTAGAGTCTCAAACAGTTTGGTATCATTAGTTTTCATCAAGTTAAGCCTGTTGTTTCTCAAACAGTATTGTATCAGTATTTTTCATGAAGTTAAGCAAGTATGTTCACAACCAGTGTTATATCGTTAGTTTTTGTGAAATTAAGCATGTAGTTTCTCACACAGTATTGTATCGGTAGTTTTCATGAAGTTAAGCAAGTAGATACACAAACAGTGTTGTTTCGTTAGTTTTCATGATGTTAAGCGCATAGTTACACAAACAGTGGTGTATCGTTAATTTTCATGATGATAAGCATGTAGATTCTCAGCCAGTTATGTATCGTTAGTTTTCATCATTTCAAGCATGTAGTTTCTCACACAGTGTTGTATCGATAGTTTCATGAAGTTATGCAAGTAGTTTCACAACCAGGATTGTATCGTTACTTTTCATGAAATTAAGCATGTATTTTCTCACACAGTGTTGTATCATTAGTTTTCATGTAGTCAAGCAAGTAGTTTCACAAACAGATTTTTATCGTTAGTTTTCATAAAGATAAGCATGTAGATTCTCAATCAGTTTGTTACCGTTAGTTTTCATCTGTTTAAGCAAGTAGATTCTCACACAGTGTTGTATCGATAATTGTCATGAAGTTAAGCTTGTATTTTCTCACACAGTGTTATATCGTTAGGTTTCATGAAGTTAAGCAAGCAGATTCTCAAACAGTGTTGTATCGTTAGTTTTCATGAAGTTTAGTTGTAGTTTCTCACACAGTGTTGTATTGTGAATTTTCATTAAGTTAAGCACGTAGTTTCACAAACAATGTTGAATCGTTAGTTTTCATGAAGTTTAGCATGTAGTTTCTCAATCAGTTTGGTATCGTTAGTTTTCATCTGGTTGAGCAAGTAGAGTCTCACTCAGTGTTATATCGATAGTTTTAATGAAGTTAAGCAAATAGTTTCACAACCATTATTTTATCGTTACAATTCATGAAATTTAGCAAGTAGTTACACAAACAGTGTTGTATCATTAGTTTTCATGGAGTTAAGCAAGTAGTTTCACAACCAGGATTTTATTGTTACTTTTCATGAAATTAAGCAAGTAGTTACACAAACAGGGTTGTATCATTAGTTTTCATGGAGTTAAGCAAGTAGTTTCACAACCAGGATTTTATCGTTACTTTTCATGAAATTAAGCAAGTAGATACAGAATCAGTGTTGTATCATTAGTTTTCATGGAGTTAAGCATGTAGTTTCACCAACAGGATTGTATCATTACTTTTCATGAAATAAAAAATGTATTTTCTCATAGACTGTTGTACATTAGTTTTCAGGAGTTAAGCAAGTAGTTTCACAAACAATGTTGTATCGTTAGTTTTCAAGAAGATAAGCATGTAGATTCTCAGAGAGTTTGGTATCGTTAGTTTTCATCATGTTCAGCATGTAGTTTCTCACATAGTGTTGTATCAATAGTTTCATGAAGATAAGCTTGTAGTTTCTCACTCAGTTTTATATCGTTAGGCTTCCTGAAGTTAAGCAAGCAGATTCTCAATCATTCTTGTATCGTTAGTTTTCATGAAGTTTAGATTGTAGTTTCTCACACATTGTCGTATTGTGACTTTTAATTAAGTTAAGCGCATAGTTTCACAAACAATGTTGTATTGTTAGTTTTCATGAACATAAGCATGTAGATTATCAATAAGTTTGTTATCGTTAGTTTTCCTCAGGTTAAGCAAGTAGAGTCTCACTCAGTGTTGTATCGATAGCTTTCATGTAGTTAAGCAAGTGGTTTCACAACCAGTTTTTTATCGTTACTTTTCATGAAATTAAGCAAGTAGTTACACAAATAGTGTTGTATCATTAGTTTTCATGGAGTTAAGCAAGTAGTTTCACAACCAGGATTTTATCGTTACTTTTCATGAAGTTATGCATGTAGTTTCTCACACAGAGTTGTATCATTAGTTTTCATGAAGTTAAGCAAGTAGTTTCACAAACAGTTTTTTATCATTAGTTTTCATAAAGATAAGCATGTAGATCCTCAATCAGTTTGGTACTGATAGATTTCCTCTGGTGAAGCAAGTAGATTCTCACACAGTGTTGTATCGATAGTTGTCATGAAGTTAAGCTTGTAGTTTCTCACACAGTGTTATATCGTTAGGTTTCATGAAGGTAAGCAAGCAGATTCTCACACAGTGTTGTATTGTTAGTTGTCATGAAGTTAGCTTGTAGTTTCTCACACAGTGTTGTGTCGTGTATTTTCATGGAGTTAAGCGCTTAGTTTCACAAACAAAGTTGTATCGTTAGTTTTCATTAACATAAGCATGTAGAGTCTCAAACAGTTTGGTATCGTTAATTTTCACCAAGTTAAGCATGTTGTTTCTCAAACAGTATTGTATCGATAGTTTTCATGAAGTTAAGCAAGCAGATACTCAAACAGTGTTGTATCGTTAGTTTTCGAGACGTGTAGCTTATATTTTCTCACAGAGTGTTGTATTGTGAAGTTTCATGATGTTAAGCATGTAGTTTCACAAACAATGTTGTATCGTTAGTTTTCAAGAACATAAGCATGTAGAGTCTCAAACAGTTTGGTATCATTGGTTTTCATCAAGTTAAGCATGTTGTTTCTCAAACAGTATTGTATCGATAGTTTTCATGAAGTTAAGCAAGTAGTTTCAAAAACAAAATTGCATCGTTAGTTTTCATGAACATAAGCATGTAGAGTCTCAAACAGTTTGGTATCGTTAGTTTTTATCAAGTTAAGCATGTTGTTCCTCAAACAGTATTGTATCGATAGTTTTCATGAAGTTAAGCAAGTAGTTTCACAACCAGTGTTATTTCATAAGTTTTCATGAAATTAAGCATGTAGTTTCTCACATAGTGTTGTATTGGTAGTTCATGAAGTTAAGCAAGTAGTTACACAAAGAGTGTTGTATCGTTAGTTTTCATAGAGTTAAGCGTGGAGTTTCACAATCAATGTTGTATCGTTAGTTTTCATGAACATAAGCATGTAGAGTCTCAAACAGTTTGGTATCGTTAGTTTTCACCAAGTTAAGCATGTTGTTTCTCAAACAGTATTGTATCGATAATTTTCATGAAGTAAAGCAAGTAGTTTCACATCCAGTGTTATATCGTTACTTTTCATGAAATTAAGCATTTATATTCTCACACACTGTTGTATCATTAGTTTTCATGGAGTTAAGCAAGTGGTTTCACAAAAAATGTTGTATCGTTAGTTTTCATGAAGTTTAGCTTGTAGTTTCTCAATCAATTTGGTATCGTTAGTTTTCATCACGTTAAGCAAGTAGAGTCTCACTCAGTGTTGTATCGATAGTTTTCATGAAGTTGAGCAAGTAGTTTCACAACCAGGATTTTATCGTTACTTTTCATGAAATTAAGCAAGTAGTTACACATACAGTGTTGTATCATTAGTTTTCATGGATTTAAGCATGTAGTTTCACCAACAGGATTGTATCGTTACTTTTCATGAAATAAAGCATGTATTTTCTCACACACAGTTGTATCATTAGTTTTCATGGAGTTAAGCAAGTAGTTACACAAACAGGGTTGTATCATTAGTTTTCATGGTGTTAAGCAAGTAGTTTCACAACCAGGATTTTATCGTTACTTTTCATGAAATTAAGCAAGTAGATACAGAATCAGTGTTGTATCATTAGTTTTTCATGGAGTTAAGCATGTAGTTTCACCAACAGGATTGTATCATTACTTTTCATGAAATAAAAAATGTATTTTCTCATAGACTGTTGTACATTAGTTTTCAGGAGTTAAGCAAGTAGTTTCACAAACAATGTTGTATCGTAAGTTTTCAAGAAGATAAGCATGTAGATTCTCAGAGAGTTTGGTATCGTTAGTTTTCATCATGTTCAGCATGTAGTTTCTCACATAGTGTTGTATCAATAGTTTCATGAAGTTAAGCTTGTAGTTTCTCACTCAGTTTTATATCGTTAGGTTTCCTGAAGTTAAGCAAGCAGATTCTCAATCATTCTTGTATCATTAGCTTTCATGAAGTTTAGATTGTAGTTTCTCACACAGTGTTGTATTGTGACTTTTAGTGAAGTTAAGCGCGTAGTTTCACAAACAATGTTGTATTGTTAGTTTTCATGAACATAAGCATGTAGATTATCAATAAGTTTGTTATCGTTAGTTTTCCTCAGGTTAAGCAAGTAGAGTCTCACTCAGTGTTGTATCGATAGCTTTCATGAAGTTAAGCAAGTAGTTTCACAACCAGTTTTTATCGTTACTTTTCATGAAATTAAGCAAGTAGTTACACAAATAGTGTTGTATCATTAGTTTTCACGGAGTTAAGCAAGTAGTTTCACAACCAGGATTTTATCGTTACTTTTCATGAAGTTATGCATGTAGTTTCTCACACAGAGTTGTATCATTAGTTTTCATGAAGTTAAGCAAGTAGTTTCACAAACAGTTTTTTATCGTTAGTTTTCATAAAGATAAGCATGTAGATCCTCAATCAGATTGGTACCGATAGATTTCCTCTGGTGAAGCAAGTAGATTCTCACACAGTGTTGTATCGATAGTTGTCATGAAGTTAAGCTTGTAGTTTCTCACACAGTGTTATATCGTTAGGTTTCATGAAGGTAAGCAAGCAGATTCTCAAACAGTGTTGTATCGTTAGTTTTCATGAAGATTACCTTGTAGTTTCTCACACAGTGTTGTATCGGGTATTTTCATGGAGTTAAGCGCTTAGTTTCACAAACAATGTTGTATCGTTAGTTTTCATTAACATAAGCATGTAGAGTCTCAGTTTGGTATCGTTAATTTTCACCAAGTTAAGCATGTTGTTTCTCAAACAGTATTGTATCGATAGTTTTCATGAAGTTAAGCAAGCAGATACTCAAACAGTGTTGTATCGTTAGTTTTCAAGACGTTTAGCTTATAGTTTCTCAAGGAGTGTTGTATTGTGAAGTTTCATGATGTTAAAAATGTAGTTTCACAAACAATGTTGTATCGTTAGTTTTCAAGAACATAAGCATGTAGAGTCTCAAACAGTTTGGTATCATTGGTTTTCATCAAGTTAAGCATGTTGTTTCTCAAACAGTATTGTATCGATAGTTTTCATGAAGTTAAGCAAGTAGTTTCAAAAACAACATTGCATCGTTAGTTTTCATGAACATAAGCATGTAGAGTCTCAGTTTGGTATCGTTAGTTTTTATCAAGTTAAGCATGTTGTTCCTCAAACAGTATTGTATCGATAGTTTTCATGAAGTTAAGCAAGTAGTTTCACAACCTGTGTTATTTCATAAGTTTTCATGAAATTAAGCATGTAGTTTCTCACATAGTGTTGTATTGGTAGTTCATGAAGTTAAGCAAGTAGTTACACAAAGAGTGTTGTATCGTTAGTTTTCATAGAGTTAAGCGTGGAGTTTCACAATCAATGTTGTACCGTTAGTTTTCATGAACATAAGCATGTAGAGTCTCAAACAGTTTGGTATCGTTAGTTTTCACCAAGTTAAGCATGTTGTTTCTCAAACAGTATTGTATCGATAGTTTTCAAGAAGATAAGCAAGTAGTTTCACAACCAGTGTTATATCGTAAGTTTTCATGAAATTAAGCATGTAGTTTCTCACATAGTGTTGTATTGGTAGTTCATGAAGTTAAACAAGTAGTTACACAAAGAGTGTTGTATCGTTAGTTTTCATAGAGTTAAGCGTGGAGTTTCACAATCAATGTTGTATCGTTAGTTTTCATGAACATAAGCATGTAGAGTCTCAGTTTGGTATCGTTAGTTTTCACCAAGTTAAGCATGTTGTTTCTCAAACAGTATTGTATCGATAGTTTTCAAGAAGTAAAGCAAGTAGTTTCACATCCAGTGTTATATCGTTACTTTTCATGAAATTAAGCATTTATATTCTCACACACTGTTGTAACATTAGTTTTCATGGAGTTAAGCAAGTGGTTTCACAAAAAATGTTGTATCGTTAGTTTTCATGAAGTTTAGCTTGTAGTTTCTCAATCAGTTTGGTATTGTTAGTTTTCGTCACATTAAGCAAGTAGAGTCTCACTCAGTGTTGTATCGATAGTTTTCATGAAGTTAAGCAAGTAGTTTCACAACCAGGTTTTTATCGTTACTTTTCATGAAATTAAGCAAGTAGTTACACATACAGTGTTGTATCATTAGTTTTCATGGAGTTAAGCATGTAGTTTCACCAACAGGATTGTATCATTACTTTTCATGAAATAAAGCATGTATATTTTCACACACATTTGTATCATTAGTTTTCATGGAGTTAAGCAAGTAGTTACACAAACAGTGTTGTATCGTTAGTTTTCATGGAGTTAAGCATGTAGTTTCACAAACAATGTAGTATCGTTAGTTTTCATTAACATACGCATGTAGAGTCTCAAACAGTTTGGTATCGTTAGTTTTCATGAAATTAAGAATGTAGTTTCTCACACAGTGTTGTATAGTTAGCTTTCATGAAATTAACTATGTAGTTTCTCACACAGTATTGTATCGGTAGTTTTCATGAAGTTAAGCAAGTAGTTACACAAACATTGTTGCATCGTTAGTTATCATAGAGTTAAGCGCATAGTTTCACAAACAATGTTGTATCGTTAGTATTCATGAACATAAGCATTTAGAGCCTCAAACAGTTTGTTATCGTTAGTTTTCATGAAATTAAGCATATAGTCTCTCGCACAGTGTTGTATCGTTAGTTTTCATGAAATTAAGCATGTGGATTCCCACACAGTGTTGAATCTGTAGTTTTCATGAAGTTAAGCAAGTATTTACACAGACAATGTTGTATCGTTAGTTTTCATGAACATAAGCATGTAGAGTCTCAAACAGTTTGGTATCGTTAGTTTTTATCAAGTTAAGCATGTTGTTCCTCAAACAGTATTGTATCGATAGTTTTCATGAAGTTAAGCAAGTAGTTTCACAACCAGTGTTATTTCATAAGTTTTCATGAAATTAAGCATGTAGTTTCTCACATAGTGTTGTATTGGTAGTTCATGAAGTTAAGCAAGTAGTTACACAAAGAGTGTTGTATCGTTAGTTTTCATAGAGTTAAGCGTGGAGTTTCACAATCAATGTTGTATCGTTAGTTTTCATGAACATAAGCATGTAGAGTCTCAAACAGTTTGGTATCGTTAGTTTTCACCAAGTTAAGCATGTTGTTTCTCAAACAGTATTGTATCGATAATTTTCATGAAGTAAAGCAAGTAGTTTCACATCCAGTGTTATATCGTTACTTTTCATGAAATTAAGCATTTATATTCTCACACACTGTTGTATCATTAGTTTTCATGGAGTTAAGCAAGTGGTTTCACAAAAAATGTTGTATCGTTAGTTTTCATGAAGTTTAGCTTGTAGTTTCTCAATCAATTTGGTATCGTTAGTTTTCATCACGTTAAGCAAGTAGAGTCTCACTCAGTGTTGTATCGATAGTTTTCATGAAGTTGAGCAAGTAGTTTCACAACCAGGATTTTATCGTTACTTTTCATGAAATTAAGCAAGTAGTTACACATACAGTGTTGTATCATTAGTTTTCATGGATTTAAGCATGTAGTTTCACCAACAGGATTGTATCGTTACTTTTCATGAAATAAAGCATGTATTTTCTCACACACAGTTGTATCATTAGTTTTCATGGAGTTAAGCAAGTAGTTACACAAACAGGGTTGTATCATTAGTTTTCATGGTGTTAAGCAAGTAGTTTCACAACCAGGATTTTATCGTTACTTTTCATGAAATTAAGCAAGTAGATACAGAATCAGTGTTGTATCATTAGTTTTTCATGGAGTTAAGCATGTAGTTTCACCAACAGGATTGTATCATTACTTTTCATGAAATAAAAAATGTATTTTCTCATAGACTGTTGTACATTAGTTTTCAGGAGTTAAGCAAGTAGTTTCACAAACAATGTTGTATCGTAAGTTTTCAAGAAGATAAGCATGTAGATTCTCAGAGAGTTTGGTATCGTTAGTTTTCATCATGTTCAGCATGTAGTTTCTCACATAGTGTTGTATCAATAGTTTCATGAAGTTAAGCTTGTAGTTTCTCACTCAGTTTTATATCGTTAGGTTTCCTGAAGTTAAGCAAGCAGATTCTCAATCATTCTTGTATCATTAGCTTTCATGAAGTTTAGATTGTAGTTTCTCACACAGTGTTGTATTGTGACTTTTAGTGAAGTTAAGCGCGTAGTTTCACAAACAATGTTGTATTGTTAGTTTTCATGAACATAAGCATGTAGATTATCAATAAGTTTGTTATCGTTAGTTTTCCTCAGGTTAAGCAAGTAGAGTCTCACTCAGTGTTGTATCGATAGCTTTCATGAAGTTAAGCAAGTAGTTTCACAACCAGTTTTTATCGTTACTTTTCATGAAATTAAGCAAGTAGTTACACAAATAGTGTTGTATCATTAGTTTTCACGGAGTTAAGCAAGTAGTTTCACAACCAGGATTTTATCGTTACTTTTCATGAAGTTATGCATGTAGTTTCTCACACAGAGTTGTATCATTAGTTTTCATGAAGTTAAGCAAGTAGTTTCACAAACAGTTTTTTATCGTTAGTTTTCATAAAGATAAGCATGTAGATCCTCAATCAGATTGGTACCGATAGATTTCCTCTGGTGAAGCAAGTAGATTCTCACACAGTGTTGTATCGATAGTTGTCATGAAGTTAAGCTTGTAGTTTCTCACACAGTGTTATATCGTTAGGTTTCATGAAGGTAAGCAAGCAGATTCTCAAACAGTGTTGTATCGTTAGTTTTCATGAAGATTACCTTGTAGTTTCTCACACAGTGTTGTATCGGGTATTTTCATGGAGTTAAGCGCTTAGTTTCACAAACAATGTTGTATCGTTAGTTTTCATTAACATAAGCATGTAGAGTCTCAGTTTGGTATCGTTAATTTTCACCAAGTTAAGCATGTTGTTTCTCAAACAGTATTGTATCGATAGTTTTCATGAAGTTAAGCAAGCAGATACTCAAACAGTGTTGTATCGTTAGTTTTCAAGACGTTTAGCTTATAGTTTCTCAAGGAGTGTTGTATTGTGAAGTTTCATGATGTTAAAAATGTAGTTTCACAAACAATGTTGTATCGTTAGTTTTCAAGAACATAAGCATGTAGAGTCTCAAACAGTTTGGTATCATTGGTTTTCATCAAGTTAAGCATGTTGTTTCTCAAACAGTATTGTATCGATAGTTTTCATGAAGTTAAGCAAGTAGTTTCAAAAACAACATTGCATCGTTAGTTTTCATGAACATAAGCATGTAGAGTCTCAGTTTGGTATCGTTAGTTTTTATCAAGTTAAGCATGTTGTTCCTCAAACAGTATTGTATCGATAGTTTTCATGAAGTTAAGCAAGTAGTTTCACAACCTGTGTTATTTCATAAGTTTTCATGAAATTAAGCATGTAGTTTCTCACATAGTGTTGTATTGGTAGTTCATGAAGTTAAGCAAGTAGTTACACAAAGAGTGTTGTATCGTTAGTTTTCATAGAGTTAAGCGTGGAGTTTCACAATCAATGTTGTACCGTTAGTTTTCATGAACATAAGCATGTAGAGTCTCAAACAGTTTGGTATCGTTAGTTTTCACCAAGTTAAGCATGTTGTTTCTCAAACAGTATTGTATCGATAGTTTTCAAGAAGATAAGCAAGTAGTTTCACAACCAGTGTTATATCGTAAGTTTTCATGAAATTAAGCATGTAGTTTCTCACATAGTGTTGTATTGGTAGTTCATGAAGTTAAACAAGTAGTTACACAAAGAGTGTTGTATCGTTAGTTTTCATAGAGTTAAGCGTGGAGTTTCACAATCAATGTTGTATCGTTAGTTTTCATGAACATAAGCATGTAGAGTCTCAGTTTGGTATCGTTAGTTTTCACCAAGTTAAGCATGTTGTTTCTCAAACAGTATTGTATCGATAGTTTTCAAGAAGTAAAGCAAGTAGTTTCACATCCAGTGTTATATCGTTACTTTTCATGAAATTAAGCATTTATATTCTCACACACTGTTGTAACATTAGTTTTCATGGAGTTAAGCAAGTGGTTTCACAAAAAATGTTGTATCGTTAGTTTTCATGAAGTTTAGCTTGTAGTTTCTCAATCAGTTTGGTATTGTTAGTTTTCGTCACATTAAGCAAGTAGAGTCTCACTCAGTGTTGTATCGATAGTTTTCATGAAGTTAAGCAAGTAGTTTCACAACCAGGTTTTTATCGTTACTTTTCATGAAATTAAGCAAGTAGTTACACATACAGTGTTGTATCATTAGTTTTCATGGAGTTAAGCATGTAGTTTCACCAACAGGATTGTATCATTACTTTTCATGAAATAAAGCATGTATATTTTCACACACATTTGTATCATTAGTTTTCATGGAGTTAAGCAAGTAGTTACACAAACAGTGTTGTATCGTTAGTTTTCATGGAGTTAAGCATGTAGTTTCACAAACAATGTAGTATCGTTAGTTTTCATTAACATACGCATGTAGAGTCTCAAACAGTTTGGTATCGTTAGTTTTCATGAAATTAAGAATGTAGTTTCTCACACAGTGTTGTATAGTTAGCTTTCATGAAATTAACTATGTAGTTTCTCACACAGTATTGTATCGGTAGTTTTCATGAAGTTAAGCAAGTAGTTACACAAACATTGTTGCATCGTTAGTTATCATAGAGTTAAGCGCATAGTTTCACAAACAATGTTGTATCGTTAGTATTCATGAACATAAGCATTTAGAGCCTCAAACAGTTTGTTATCGTTAGTTTTCATGAAATTAAGCATATAGTCTCTCGCACAGTGTTGTATCGTTAGTTTTCATGAAATTAAGCATGTGGATTCCCACACAGTGTTGAATCTGTAGTTTTCATGAAGTTAAGCAAGTATTTACACAGACAATGTTGTATCGTTAGTTTTCATGAACATAAGCATGTAGAGTCTCAAACAGTTTGGTATCGTTAGGTTTCACCAAGTTAAGCATGTTGTTTCACAAACAGTATTGTATCAATAGTTTTCATGAAGTTAAGCAAGCAGATTCTCAAAAAGTATTGTATCGATAGCATTCATGAAGTTAAGCAAGTAGGTTCACAACAAGTGTTACATCGTTAGTTTTCATGAAGTTAAGCAAGTATTTACACAAAAAATGTTGTATCTTTAGTTTTCATGAACATAAGCATGTAGAGTCTCAAACAGTTTGGTATCTTTAGTTTTCACCAAGTTCAGCATGTTGTTTCTCAAACAGTATTGTATCGAGTGTTTTCATGAAGTTATGCATGCAGATACTCAAACAGTGTTTTATCGTTAGTTTTCAAGACGTTTAGCTTATAGTTTCTCACACAGTGTTGTATTGTGAAGATTCATGATGTTAAGCACATAGTTTCACAAACAATGTTGTATCGTTAGTTTTCTAGAACATAAGCATGTAGAGTCTCAAACAGTTTGGTATCATTTGTTTTTATCAAGTTAAGCATGTTGTTTCTGAAACAGTATTGTACCGTTAGTTTTCTTGAGGTTAAGCAAGTAGTTTCACAACCAGTGTTATATCGTTAGTTTTCAAGAAATTAAGCATGTAGTTTGTCACAAAGTGTTGTCTCAGTAGTTTTCATGAAGTTAAGCAGGTAGTTACACAAACAGTGTTGTGTCATTAGTTTTCATGGAGTTAAGCGCGTAGTTTCACAACAATGTTGCATTGTTAGTTTTCATGAACATAAGCAAGTAGAGTCTCAAACAGTTTGGTATCGTTAGTTTTCCTGAAATTAAGCATGTAGTTTCTCACACAGTGTTGTATCTGTACTTTTCATGAAATTAAGCAAGTAGTTACACAAACAATGTTATATCGTTAGTTTTCATGAACATAAGCATGTAGAGTCTCAAACTGTTAGGTATCATTACTTTTCATCAAATTAAGCATGTTGTTTCTCAAACAATATTGTATCGATAGTTTTCATGAAGTTAAGCAATAGTTTCACAACCTGTCTTATATCTTTAGTTTTCATGAAATTATGTATGTAGTTTCTCACACAATGTTGTATCGGTATTTTTTATGAAGTTAAACAAGTAGTTACACAAACATTGTTGTATCGTTAGTTTTCATGGAGTTAAGCACATAGTTTCACAAAAAATGTTGTATCGTTAGTTTTCATGGAGTTAAGCACTTAGTTTCACAAACAATGTTGTATCATTGGTTTTCATGAATTTAAGCAAGTAGTTACACAAACAGTGTTGTATCATTAGCTTTCATGGAGATAAGTGCGTAGATTCACAAACAATGTTGTATCGTTATTTTTCAAGAACATAAGCATGTAGAGTCTCAAACAGTTTGTAATCATTAGTTTTCATCAAGTTAAGCATGTTGTTTCCCAAACACTATTGTATCGATAATTTCATGAAGTTAAGCAAGTAGTTTCACAACCAGTGTTATATCGTTAGTTTTCATGAAGTTAAGCAAGTAGTTCCACAAACAGTGTTGTATCATTATTTTTCATGAAGATAAGCGTGTAGTTCCACAAATAATGTTGTATCATTAGTTTTCATGAACATAAGCATGTATAGTCTCAAATAGTTTTGTATCGATAGTTTTCATGAAGTTAAGCAAGTAGTTTCACAACCAGTGTTATTTCGTTAGTTTTCATAAAATTAAGCATGTAGTTTCTCACATATTGTTGTATCCTTAGTTTTCATGAAGTTAAGCAAGTAGTTACACAAAGAGAGTTTTATCGTTAGTTTTCATGGAGTTAAGCGTGTAGTTTCACAAACAATGTTGTATCGTTAGTTTTCATGAACATCAGCATGTAGAGTCTCAAACAGGTTTGTATCATTAGTTTTCATCAAGTTAAGCATTTTGTTTCTCAAACACTATTGTATCGAAAGTTTTCATGAAGTTTAGCAAGGAGATACACAACCTGTGTTATATCGTTAGTTTTCATGAAATTAAGTATGTAGTTTCTCACACAGCGTAGTATCGGTAGTTTTCATGAAGTTAAGCAAATAGTTACACAAACAGTGCTGTATCGTTAGTTTTCATGGAGTTAAGCGCGTCGTGTAACAAACAATGTTGTATCGTTAGTTGTCATGAAAATAAGCATGTAGTTTCTCACACAGTGTTGTATCGTTAGTTTTCATGAAATTAAGCATGCAGTATCTTACACAGTTTTGTATCTGTAGTTTTCATAAAGTTAAGCAATTATTTACCCAAACAGTGTTGTATCGTTAGTTTTTATGGAGTTAAGTGCATATTTTCACAAACAATGTTGTATCGTTAGTTTTCATGAACATAAGTATGTAGTTTCTCACACAGTGTTGTATCGTTAATTTTCATCACGTTAAGCATGTTGTTTCTCAAACACTTTTGTATCGATAGTTTTCATGAACTTAAGCAAGTAGTTTCACAACCAGTGTTATATCCTTAGTTTCATGAAGTTAAGAAAGTAGTTCCACAAACAGTGTTGTATCATTAGTTGTCATGGTGTAAAGCACGTAGATTCACAAACAATGTTGTATCGTTAGTTTTCCTGAACATAAGCATGTAGAGTCTCAAACAGTTTCGTATCATTAGTTTTCATCAAGTTAAGCAAGCATGTTGATCCTCAAATATTATTGTATCGTTAGTTTTCATGAACATAAGCATGTAAAGTCTCAAACAGTTTGGTATCGTTATTTTTCATGAAGTTTATATTGTTGTTTCTCAATCACTATTGTATCGATAGTTTTCATGAATTTAAGCAAGTAGTTTCACAACCTGTGTTATATCGTTATTTTTCATGAAATTAAGTATGTAGTTTCTCACACAGTGTTGTATTGTTAGTTTTCATGAAATTAAGCATGTAGTTTCTCACACAGTGTTGTATCTGTAGTTTTCATGAAATTAAGCAAGTAGTTACACAAACAATGTTGTATCGTTAGTTTTAATGAACATAAGCATGTAGAGTCTCAAACAGTTTGGCATCGTTAGTATTCATCATGTTAAGCATGTTGTTTCTCAAACACTATTGTATCGATAGTTTTCATGAAGTTAAGCAAATAGTTTCACAACCAGTGTTATATCGTTAGTTTTCATGAAATTAAGCATGTAGTTTCTCACACAGTGCTGTATCTGTAGTTTTCATGAAATTAAGCAAGTAGTTACACAAACAATGTTGTATCGTTATTTTTCATGAACATAAGCATGGAGCGTCTCAAAGAGTTGGTATCGTTAGTTTTCACCAAGTTCAGCAAGTAGTTTCATAAACACTATTGTATAGATAGTTTTCATGAAGTTAAGCAAGCAGGTCCACAAATTGTGTTGTATCGTTAGTTTTAATGATGTTTAGCTTGTAGTTTCTCACACAGTGTTGTATTGTGAAATTACATGAAGTTAAGCATGTAGTTTCATAAACAATGTTGTATCGTTAGTTTTCATAAACATAAGCATATAGAGTCTCAAATAGTTTGGTATCATTAGTTTTCATCAAGTTAAGCATGTTGTTTCTAAAACACTATTGTGTCGGTATTTTTCATAAAGTTAAGCAAGTAGTTTCACAACCAGTGTTATATCATTAGTATTCATCAAATTAAGTAAGTAATTTCTCACACAGTGTTGTATCGGTAGTTTTCATGAATTTAAGCGCGTAGTTTCACAAACAATATGGTATCATTAGTTTTCATGAACATAAGTATGTAAAGTGTCAAACAGATTGGTATCGTTAGTTTTCACCAAGTTAGGCCTGTAGTTTCTCACACAATTTTGTATCATTAGTTTTCAAGAAATTAAGAAAGTATATCCTCACAAAGTGTTGTATCTGTAGTTTTCATGAAGTTAAGCAAGTATTTACACAAAAAAAGGTTGTATCGTTAGTTTTCATGAACATAAGCATGTAGAGTCTCAAACAGTTTGGTATCGTTAGTTTTTACTAAGTTAAGCATGTTGTTTCTCAAAGAGTATTGTATCGATAGTTTTCATGACATTAAGCAAGCAGATTCTCAAACAGTGTTGTATCGTTAGTTTTCATGAAGTTTAGCTTGTAGTTTCTCACACAGTGTTGTATCGTTAGTTTTCATGAAATTAAGCATATAGTTTCTCACAAAGTGCTGTATGTGTATTTTTCATGAAGTTAAGCAAGTAGTTACACAAAAAATGTTGTATCATTAGTTTTCATGAACATAAGCATGTAGAGTCTCAAACAGTTTGGTATCGTTAGTTTTGACCATGTTATGCATGTTGTATCTCAAATAGTATTGTATCGATAGTTTTCATGAAGTTAAGAAAGCAGATCCTCAAACAGAGTTGTATCATTAGTTTTCATGAAGGTTAGCTTGTAGTTTCTCACACAGTGTTATATTGTGAATTTTCAAGAAGTTAAGCGTGTAGTTTGACAAACAAAGTTGTATCATTAGTTTTCATGAACAAAAGCATATAGAGTCTCAAACAGTTTGGTACCGTTAGTTTTCATCAAGTTAAGCATGTTGTTTCTCAAACAGTAGTGTATCGATAGTTTTCATGAAGTTAAGCAAGTAGTTTCACAACCAGTGTTATATCGTTAATTTTCATGAAGTTAAGCAGGTAGTTACACAAACAGTGTTGTATCATTAGTTTTCATGGAGTTAAGCGCGTAGTTTCACAAACAATGTTGTATCGTTAGCTTTCATGAACATAAGCATGTAGAGTCTCAAAAAGTTTGGTATCGTAAGTTTTCATGAAATTAAGCATGTAGTTTCTCACACAGTGTTGTATCGTTAGTTTTCATGAAATTAAGCATGTAGTTTCTCACATAGTGTTGTATCTGTTGTTTTCATGAAATTAAGCAAGTAGTTACACAAACAATGTTGTATCGTTAGTTTTCATGAACATAAGCATGTAGAGTCTCAAACAGTTTGGTATTGTTAGTTTTCATCAAGTTAAGCATATTGTTTCTCAAACACTATTGTATCGATAGTTTTCATGAAGTTAAGCAAGTAGTTTCACAACCAGTGTTATATCGTTAATTTTCATGAAGTTAAGCCGTAGTTACACAAACAGTGTTGTAGCATTAGTTTTCATGGAGTTAAGCGCGTAGTTTCACAAACAATGCTGTATCATTAGTTTTCATGAACTTAAGCATGTAGAGTCTCAAAAAGTTTGGTATCGTAAATTTTCATGAAATTAAGCATGTAGTTTCTCACAGAGTGTTGTATGGTAAGTTTTCATGAAATTAAGCATGTAGTTTCTCACACAGTGTTGTATCGGTTGTTTTCATGAAGTTAAGCAATTTATTACACAAACAATGTTGTATCGTTAGTTTTCATGAACATAAGCATGTACAGTCTCAAACAGTTTGGTAACATTAGTTTTCATGAAATTAAGCATGTAGATTCTCACACAGTGTTTTATCGTTAGTTTTCATGAAACTAAGCCTGTAGTTTCTCACACAGTGTTGTATCTGTGGTTTTCATGAAGTTAGGCAAGTAATTACACAAACAATGTTGTATCGTTAGTTTTCATGAACATAAGCATGTACAGTCTCAAACAGTTTGGTAACATTAGTTTTCATGAAATTAAGCATGTAGATTCTCACACAGTATTGTAACGTTAGTTTTCACAAAACTAAGCCTGTAGTTTCTCACACAGTGTTGTATCTGTAGTTTTCATGAAGGTAGGCAAGTAATTACACAAACAATGTTGTATCGTTAGTTTTCATGAACATAAGCATGTAGAGTCTCAAACAGTTTGGTATCATTAGTTTTCATCAAGATAAGCATATTGTTTCTCAAACACTATTGTATTGAATCTTTTCATGAAGTTAAGCAAATAGTTTCACAACCAGGGATATATCGTTAGTTTTCATGAAATTAAGTATGTAGTTTCTCACACAGTGTTGTATTGTTAGTTTTCATGAAATTAAGCATGTAGTTTCTCACACAGTGTTGTATCTGTAGTTTTCATGAAATTAAGCAAGTAGTTACACAAACAATGTTGTATCGTTAGTTTTAATGAACATAAGCATGTAGATTCTCAAACAGTTTGGCATCGTTAGTATTCATCATGTTAAGCATGTTGTTTCTCAAAGACTGTTGTATCGATAGTTTTCATGAAGTTAAGCAAATAGTTTCACAACCAGTGTTATATCGTTAGTTTTCATGAAATTAAGCATGTAGTTTCTCACACAGTGTTGTATCTGTAGTTTTCATGAAATTAAGCAAGTAGTTACACAAACAATGTTGTATCGTTATTTTTCATGAACATAAGCATGGAGAGTCTCAAAGAGTTGGTATCGTTAGTTTTCACCAAGTTCAGCAAGTAGTTTCATAAACACTATTGTATAGATAGTTTTCATGAAGTTAAGCAAGCAGGTCCTCAAATAGTGTTGTATCGTTAGTTTTAATGATGTTCAGCTTGTAGTTTCTCACACAGTGTTTTATTGTGAATTTACATGAAGTTAAGCATGTAGTTTCATAAACAATGTTGTATCGTTAGTTTTCATAAACATAAGCATATAGAGTCTCAATTAGTTTGGTATCATTAGTTTTCATCAAGTTAAGCATGTTGTTTCTAAAACACTATTGTATCGGTAGTTTTCATAAAGTTAAGCAAGTAGTTTCACAACCAGTGTTATATCATTAGTATTCATCAAATTAAGTAAGTAGTTTCTCACACAGTGTTGTATCGGTAGTTTTCATGAATTTAAGCGCGTAGTTTCACAAACAATATGGTATCGTTAGTTTTCATGAACATAAGTATGTAAAGTGTCAAACAGATTGGTATGGTTAGTTTTCACCAAGTTAGGCCTGTAGTTTCTCACGCAGTTTTGTATCATTAGTTTTCAAGAAATTAAGAAAGTATATCCTCACAAAGTGTTGTATCTGTAGTTTTCATGAAGTTAAGCAAGTAATTACACGAACAAGGTTGAATGGTTAGTTTTCATGAACATAAGCATGTAGAGACTCAAACAGTTTGGTATCATTAGTTTTCATCAAGTTAAGCATGTTGTTTCTCAAACAGTATTGTATCGATATTTTTCATGAAGTTAAGCAAGCAGATTCTCAAACAGTGTTGTATCGTTAGTTTTCATGAACATAAGCATGTAGAGTCTCAAAAACTTTGGTATCGTCAGTTTTCACCAGGATAAGCATGTTGTTTTTCAAACAGTATTGTATTGATAGTTTTCATGAAGTTAAGCAAGCAGATCTCAAACAGTGTGGTATCGTTAGTTTTCATGAAGTTTAGCTTGTAATTTCTCACAACAGTGTTGTATTGTCAATTTTCATGAAGTTAAGCATGTAGTTTCACAAACAATGTTGTATCGTTAGTTTTCATGAACATAAGCATGTAGAGACTTAAACAGTTTGGTACCGTTAATTTTCATCAAGTTAAGCATGTTGTTTCTCAAAGAGTATTGTATCGATAGTTTTCATGAATAAGCAAGTAATTACACGAAAAAGTTTGAATCGTTAGTTTTCATGAACATAAGCATGTAGAGTCTCAAACAGTATGGTATCGTTAGTTTTCACCAAGTAAAGCATGTTGTTTCTCAAACAGTATTGTATCGATACATTTCAGGAAGTTAAGCAAGTAGTTTCACAACCAGTGTTATATTGTTACTTTTCATGAAGTTAAGCAGGTAGTTCCACAAACAGTGTTGTATCATTAGTTTTCATGGAGTTAAGCGCTTAGTTTCACAAACAATGTTGTATCCTTAGTTTTCATGAACATAAGCATATAGAGTCTCAAAGAGATTGGTATCGTTAGTTTTCATCAAGTTAAGCATGTTGTTTCTCAAACAGTATTGTATCAATAGATTTCATGAAGTTAAGCAAGCAGATTCTCAAACAGTGTTGTATCGTTAGTTTTCATGAAGTTTAGCTTATAGTTTCTCACACAGTGTTGTATCATTAGTTTGCATGGAGTCAAGCGCATAGTTTCACAAACAATGTTGTATCGTTAGTTCTCATGAACATAAGCATGTAGAGTCTCAAACAGTTTGGTATCATTATTTTTCATCAAGATAAGCATGTAGTTTCTCAAACATAATTGTATCGATACTTTTCATGAAGTTAAGCAAGTAGTTTCACTACCAGTGTTATATCGTTAGTTTTCATGAAATTAAGCAGGTAGTTACACAAACAGTGTTGTATCATTAGTTTGCATGGAGTTAAGCGCGTAGTTTCACAATGTTGTATAGTTAGTTTTAATTAACATAAGCATGCAGAGTATGAAACAGTTTGGCATCGTTAGTTTTCATCAAGTTAAGCATGTTGTTTCTCAAAAAATATTGTATCTATAGTTTTCATGAAGTTAAGCAAGTAGTTTCACAACCAGTGTCATATGTTTAGTTTTCCGGAAATTAAGCTTGTAGTACCTCACACAGTGTTGTATCAGTATGTATCATGAAGTTAAGCAAGTAGTAACACAAACAGTGTTATATCATTAGTTTTCATGGAGTTAAGCGCGTAGTTTCACAAACCATGATGTATCGTTAGTTTTCATGCACATAAGCATGTAGAGTCTCAAACACTTTGGTATCGTTAGTTTTCATCAAGTTAAGCATGTTGTTTCTCCAACAGTATTGTATCGATAGTTTTCATGAAATTAAGCAAGTAGTTACACGAACAATGTTGTATCTTAAGTTTTCATGACCATAAGCATGTAGAGCCCTAAACAGTTTGGTATCGTTAGTTTTCACCAAGTTAATCATGTTGTTTCTCAAACAGTATTGTATCAATAGTTTTCATGAAGTTAAGCAAGCAGATTCTCAAACAGTGTTGTATCGTTTGTTTTCATGAAGTTTAGCTTGTAGTTTCTCATACAGTGTTGTATTGTGAATTTTCATGAAGTTAAGCGCGTAGTTTCACAAACAATGTTGTATCGTTAGTTTTCATGAACATAAGCATGTAGAGTCTCAAACAGTTTGGTAACATTAGTTTTCTTCAAGATAAGCATGTTGTTTTTCAAACACTATTGTATCGATAGTTTTCATGAAGTTAAGCAAGTAGTTACAAACCCAGTGTTATATATTATTTTTCATGAAATTAAGCATGTAGTTTCTAACACAGTGTTGTATCGTTAGTTTTCATGAAACTAAGCCTGTAGTTTCTCACACAGTGTTGTATCTGTAGTTTTCATGAAGTTAAGAAATTATTTACACAAACAATATTGTATCGTTAGTATTCATGAAAATAAGCATGTAGAGTCTCAAACCGTTTGGTATCGTTAGTTTTCATCAAGTTAAGCATGTTGTTTCTCAAGCAGTATTGTATCGATAGTTTTCATGAAGTTAAGCATGCAGATTCTCAAACAGTGTTGTATCGTTAGTTTTCATGAAGTTTAGCTTGTAGTTTCTCACACAGTGTTGTATCGTTAGTTTTCATGAAATTAAACATGTAGTTTCTCACACAGTTTTTTATCGTTAGTTTTCATGAAATTAAACATGTAGTTTCTCACACAGTGTTGTATCGGCAGGTTTCATGAAGTTAAGCAAGTAGTTACACAAACAGTGTTTTATCGTGAATTTTCATGGAGTTAAGCGCGTAGTTTCACAAAATATGTTGTATAGTTAGTTTTCATAATCATAAGCATGTAGAATCTCAAACAGTTTGGTATCGTTAGTTTTCACCAAGTTAAGCATGTTGTTTCCAAAACAGTATTGTATCGATAGTTTTCATGAAGTTAAGTAAGCAGATTCTCACACAGTGTTGTATTGTGAATTTTCATGAAGTTAAGCGCTTAGTTTCACAAACAATGTAGTATCTTTAGTTTTCATGAACATAAGCATGTAGAGGCTCAAACTGTTTGGTTGTTAGTTTTCATCAAGTTAAGCGTGTTGTTTCTCAAATAGTATTGTATCGATAGTTTTCATGAAGTTAAGCAAGTAGTCACACGAACAATTTAGTATCGTTAGTTTTCATGAACATAAGCATGGACAGTGTCAAACAGTTTGGTATCATGTGTTTTCATGATATTAAGCATGTAGTTTCTCACACAGTGTTGTATCGTTAGTTTTCATGAAATTAAGCCTGTACTTTCTCACACAGTGTTGTATCTGTAGTTTTCATGAAGTTAAGAAAGTATTTACACAAACAATATTGTATCGTTAGTATTCATGAAAATAAGCATGTAGAGTCTCAAACAGTTTGGTATCGTTAGTTTTCATCAAGTTAAGCATGTTGTTTCTCAAACAGTATTGTATCGATTGTTTTCATGAAGTAAAGCATGCAGATTCTCAAACAGTGTTGTATTGTGAATTTTCATGAAGTTAAGCGGGTAGTTTCTCAAACAATGTTGTATCGTTAGTGTTCATGAACATAAGCATGTAGAGTCTCAAACAGTTTGGTAACATTAGTTTTCTCAGTTAAGCATGTTGTTACTCATACACTATTGTATCGATACTTTCATGAAGTTAAGCAAGTAGTTTCACAAATAGTGTTATATCGTTAGTTTCATGAAGTTAATCAGGTAGTTACACAAACAGTATTGTATCATTAGTTTGCATTGAGTTAAGCACGTAGTTTCACAAACAATGTTGTATCGTTAGTTTTCATGATCATAGGAATGTAGAGTCTCAAACAGTTTAGTATCGTTAGTTTTCATCAAGTTAAGCATGTTGTTTCTCAAACAGTATTGTATCTGTAGTTTTCATAAAGTTAAGCAAGTAATTACACAAACAATGTTATATCGTTAGTTTTCATGAACATATGCATGTAGAGTCTCAAACAGTTTGGTATCGTTGGTTTTCACAAAGATAAGCATGTTTTTTCTCAAACAGTATTGTATCGATAGTTTTCATGAAGTTAAGGAAGCAGATTCTCACACAGTGTTGTATTGTTAATTTTCATGAAGTTAAGCGCGTAGTTTCACAAACAATGTTGTATCGCTAGTTTTCATGAACATAAGCATGTAGAGTCTCAAACTGTTTGGTATCGTTAGTTTTCATCAGGTTAAGCATGTTGTTTCTCAAACAGTATTGTATCGATAGTTTTCATGAAGTTAAGCAAGTAGTTACACGAACAATGTTGTATCGTTAGTTTTCATGAACATAGGCATGTACAGACTCAAACAGTTTGGTATCATTAGTTTTCTTGAAATTAAGCATGTAGTTGCTCACACAGTGTTGTAATATTAGTTTTCATGAATTTAAGCCTGTATTTTCCCACACCGTGTTGTATCTGTAGTTTTCATGAAGTTAAGCAAGTAATTACACAAACAATGTTGTATGGTTAGTGTCATGAACATAAGCATGTAGAGTCTCAAACAGTTTGGTATCGTTAGTTTTCATCAAGTTAAGCATGTTGTTTCTCAAACAGTATTGTATCAATAGTTTTCATGAAGTTAAGCAAGCAGATTCTCAAACAGTGTTGTATCGTTAGTTTTCATGAAGTTTAGCTTCTATTTTCTCACACAGTGTTGTATTGTGAGTTTTCATGAAGATAAGCGCGTAGTATCACAAAAAATGTTGTATCGTTAGGTTTCATGAACATAAGCATGTAGAGTCTCAAACAGTTTGGTATCATTAGTTTTCATCAAGATAAGCAGGTTGTTTCTCAAACACTATTGTATCGATAGATTTCATGAAATTAAGCAAGTAGTTTCACAACCTGTGTTATATCATTAGTTTTAATGAAATTAAGTATGTAGTTTCTCACACAGTGTTGTATCGGTAGTTTTCATGAAGTTAAGCAAGTAGTTCCACAACAGTGTTGTATCGTTAGTTTTCATGAAGTTAAGCAGGTAGTTACACAAACAGTGTTGTATCATTAGTTTTCATGGAGTTAAGCACGTAGTTTCACAAACAATGTTGTATCGTTAGTTTTCATGAACATAAGCATGTAGAGTCTCAAAGAGATTGGTATCGTTAATTTTCATCAGGTTAAGCATGTTGTTTCTAAAACAGTATTGTATCGCTAGTTTTCATGAAGTTAAGCAAGTAATTTCACAACCAGTGTTATATCGTTAGTTTTCATGAAATTAAGTATGTACTTTCTCACAAAGTGTTTTATCGTTAGTTTTCACGGAGTTAAGCGGGTGGTTTCACAAACAATGTTGTATCGTTAGGTTTCATGAATATAAGCATGTAGAGTCTCAAACAGTTTGGTATCATTAGTTTTCATCAAGATAAGCAGGTTGTTTCTCAAACACTATTGTATCGATAGATTTCATGAAATTAAGCAAGTAGTTTCACAACCTGTGTTATATCATTAGTTTTAATGAAATTAAGTATGTAGTTTCTCACACAGTGTTGTATCGGTAGTTTTGATGAAGTTAAGCAAGTGGTTCCACAACAGTGTTGTATCGTTAGTGTTCATGGAGTTAAGCGTGCGATTTCACAAAAAGTGTTGTATCATTAGTTTTCATGGAGTTAAGCGCGTACTTTCACAAACAATGTCGTATCGTTAGTTTTCAAGAACATAAATGCATGTAGAGTCTCAAACAGTTTGGTATCGTTACTTTTCATCAAGGTAAACATGTTGTTTCTCAAACAGTATTGTATCGATAGTTGTCATGAAGTTAACCAAGTAGTTTCACAACCAGTGTTATATCGTTAGTTTTCATGAAATTAAGCATGTAGTTTCTCACACAGTGTTGTATCTGTAGTTTACATGAAGTTAAGCAAGTAGTTACACGAAAATTGTTGTATCGTTAGTTTTCAAGAACATAAGCATTTACAGTCTCAGTTTGGTATCATTAATTTTCATGAAATTAAGCATGTAGTTTCTCATACAGTGTTGTATCGTTAGTTTTCATGAAATTAACCCTGTAGTTTCTCACACAGCGTTGTATATGTAGTTTCCATGAACATAAGCAGGCAGAGTCTCAAACAGTTTGGTATCGTTAGTTTTCACCAAGTTAAGCATGTTGTTTCTCAAACAGTATTGTATCGATAGTTTTCATGAAGTTAAGCAAGCATATTTTCAAACAGTGTTGTATCGTTAGTTTTCATGAAGTTTAGCTTGTAGTTTCTCAAAAGTGTTGTATTGTGAATTTTCATGAAGTTAAGCACGTAGTTTCACAAACAATGTTGCATGGTTAGTTTTCATGAACATAAGAATGTAGAGTCTCAAGCAGTTTGGTATCATTAGTTTTCATCAAGATAAGCATGTTATTTCTCAAACACTATTGTATCGATACTTTTCATGAAGTTAAGCAAGTAGTTTCACAACCAGTGTTATATCGTTAGTTTCATGAAGTTAAGCAGGTAGTTAAACAAACAGTATTGTATCATTAGTTTCCATGGAGTTAAGCGCGTAGTTTCACAAACAATGTTGTATCGTTAGTTTTCATGATCATAAGCATGTAGAGTGTCAAACAGTTTGGTATCGTTAGTTTTCATCAAGTTAATCATGTTGTTTCTCAAACAGTATTGTATCTGTAGTTTTCATACAGTTAAGCAAGTAATTACACAAACAATGTTATATCGTTAGTTTTCATGAACACAAGCATGTACAGTCTCAAACAGTTTGGTATCATTAGTTTTCTTGAAATTAAGCATGTAGTTTCTCACACCGTGTTGTATCTGTAGTTTTCATGTAGTTAAGCAAGTAATTACACGAACAAGGTTGTATGGTTAGTTTTCATGAACATAAGCATGTAGAGACTCAAACAGTTTGGTATCATTAGTTTTCATCAAGTTAAGCATGTTGTTTCTCAAACAGTATTGTATCGATATTTTTCATGAAGTTAAGCAAGCAGATTCTCAAACAGTGTTGTATCGTTAGTTTTCATGAACATAAGCATGTAGAGTCTCAAAAACTTTGGTATCGTCAGTTTTCACCAGGATAAGCATGTTGTTTTTCAAACAGTATTGTATTGATAGTTTTCATGAAGTTAAGCAAGCAGATCTCAAACAGTGTGGTATCGTTAGTTTTCATGAAGTTTAGCTTGTAATTTCTCACAACAGTGTTGTATTGTCAATTTTCATGAAGTTAAGCGCGTAGTTTCACAAACAATGTTGTATCGTTAGTTTTCATGAACATAAGCATGTAGAGTCTCAAACAGTTTGGTAACATTAGTTTTCTTCAAGATAAGCATGTTGTTTTTCAAACACTATTGTATCGATAGTTTTCATGAAGTTAAGCAAGTAGTTACAAACCCAGTGTTATATATTATTTTTCATGAAATTAAGCATGTAGTTTCTAACACAGTGTTGTATCGTTAGTTTTCATGAAACTAAGCCTGTAGTTTCTCACACAGTGTTGTATCTGTAGTTTTCATGAAGTTAAGAAATTATTTACACAAACAATATTGTATCGTTAGTATTCATGAAAATAAGCATGTAGAGTCTCAAACCGTTTGGTATCGTTAGTTTTCATCAAGTTAAGCATGTTGTTTCTCAAGCAGTATTGTATCGATAGTTTTCATGAAGTTAAGCATGCAGATTCTCAAACAGTGTTGTATCGTTAGTTTTCATGAAGTTTAGCTTGTAGTTTCTCACACAGTGTTGTATCGTTAGTTTTCATGAAATTAAACATGTAGTTTCTCACACAGTTTTTTATCGTTAGTTTTCATGAAATTAAACATGTAGTTTCTCACACAGTGTTGTATCGGCAGGTTTCATGAAGTTAAGCAAGTAGTTACACAAACAGTGTTTTATCGTGAATTTTCATGGAGTTAAGCGCGTAGTTTCACAAAATATGTTGTATAGTTAGTTTTCATAATCATAAGCATGTAGAATCTCAAACAGTTTGGTATCGTTAGTTTTCACCAAGTTAAGCATGTTGTTTCCAAAACAGTATTGTATCGATAGTTTTCATGAAGTTAAGTAAGCAGATTCTCACACAGTGTTGTATTGTGAATTTTCATGAAGTTAAGCGCTTAGTTTCACAAACAATGTAGTATCTTTAGTTTTCATGAACATAAGCATGTAGAGGCTCAAACTGTTTGGTTGTTAGTTTTCATCAAGTTAAGCGTGTTGTTTCTCAAATAGTATTGTATCGATAGTTTTCATGAAGTTAAGCAAGTAGTCACACGAACAATTTAGTATCGTTAGTTTTCATGAACATAAGCATGGACAGTGTCAAACAGTTTGGTATCATGTGTTTTCATGATATTAAGCATGTAGTTTCTCACACAGTGTTGTATCGTTAGTTTTCATGAAATTAAGCCTGTACTTTCTCACACAGTGTTGTATCTGTAGTTTTCATGAAGTTAAGAAAGTATTTACACAAACAATATTGTATCGTTAGTATTCATGAAAATAAGCATGTAGAGTCTCAAACAGTTTGGTATCGTTAGTTTTCATCAAGTTAAGCATGTTGTTTCTCAAACAGTATTGTATCGATTGTTTTCATGAAGTAAAGCATGCAGATTCTCAAACAGTGTTGTATTGTGAATTTTCATGAAGTTAAGCGGGTAGTTTCTCAAACAATGTTGTATCGTTAGTGTTCATGAACATAAGCATGTAGAGTCTCAAACAGTTTGGTAACATTAGTTTTCTCAGTTAAGCATGTTGTTACTCATACACTATTGTATCGATACTTTCATGAAGTTAAGCAAGTAGTTTCACAAATAGTGTTATATCGTTAGTTTCATGAAGTTAATCAGGTAGTTACACAAACAGTATTGTATCATTAGTTTGCATTGAGTTAAGCACGTAGTTTCACAAACAATGTTGTATCGTTAGTTTTCATGATCATAGGAATGTAGAGTCTCAAACAGTTTAGTATCGTTAGTTTTCATCAAGTTAAGCATGTTGTTTCTCAAACAGTATTGTATCTGTAGTTTTCATAAAGTTAAGCAAGTAATTACACAAACAATGTTATATCGTTAGTTTTCATGAACATATGCATGTAGAGTCTCAAACAGTTTGGTATCGTTGGTTTTCACAAAGATAAGCATGTTTTTTCTCAAACAGTATTGTATCGATAGTTTTCATGAAGTTAAGGAAGCAGATTCTCACACAGTGTTGTATTGTTAATTTTCATGAAGTTAAGCGCGTAGTTTCACAAACAATGTTGTATCGCTAGTTTTCATGAACATAAGCATGTAGAGTCTCAAACTGTTTGGTATCGTTAGTTTTCATCAGGTTAAGCATGTTGTTTCTCAAACAGTATTGTATCGATAGTTTTCATGAAGTTAAGCAAGTAGTTACACGAACAATGTTGTATCGTTAGTTTTCATGAACATAGGCATGTACAGACTCAAACAGTTTGGTATCATTAGTTTTCTTGAAATTAAGCATGTAGTTGCTCACACAGTGTTGTAATATTAGTTTTCATGAATTTAAGCCTGTATTTTCCCACACCGTGTTGTATCTGTAGTTTTCATGAAGTTAAGCAAGTAATTACACAAACAATGTTGTATGGTTAGTGTCATGAACATAAGCATGTAGAGTCTCAAACAGTTTGGTATCGTTAGTTTTCATCAAGTTAAGCATGTTGTTTCTCAAACAGTATTGTATCAATAGTTTTCATGAAGTTAAGCAAGCAGATTCTCAAACAGTGTTGTATCGTTAGTTTTCATGAAGTTTAGCTTCTATTTTCTCACACAGTGTTGTATTGTGAGTTTTCATGAAGATAAGCGCGTAGTATCACAAAAAATGTTGTATCGTTAGGTTTCATGAACATAAGCATGTAGAGTCTCAAACAGTTTGGTATCATTAGTTTTCATCAAGATAAGCAGGTTGTTTCTCAAACACTATTGTATCGATAGATTTCATGAAATTAAGCAAGTAGTTTCACAACCTGTGTTATATCATTAGTTTTAATGAAATTAAGTATGTAGTTTCTCACACAGTGTTGTATCGGTAGTTTTCATGAAGTTAAGCAAGTAGTTCCACAACAGTGTTGTATCGTTAGTTTTCATGAAGTTAAGCAGGTAGTTACACAAACAGTGTTGTATCATTAGTTTTCATGGAGTTAAGCACGTAGTTTCACAAACAATGTTGTATCGTTAGTTTTCATGAACATAAGCATGTAGAGTCTCAAAGAGATTGGTATCGTTAATTTTCATCAGGTTAAGCATGTTGTTTCTAAAACAGTATTGTATCGCTAGTTTTCATGAAGTTAAGCAAGTAATTTCACAACCAGTGTTATATCGTTAGTTTTCATGAAATTAAGTATGTACTTTCTCACAAAGTGTTTTATCGTTAGTTTTCACGGAGTTAAGCGGGTGGTTTCACAAACAATGTTGTATCGTTAGGTTTCATGAATATAAGCATGTAGAGTCTCAAACAGTTTGGTATCATTAGTTTTCATCAAGATAAGCAGGTTGTTTCTCAAACACTATTGTAGCAATAGATTTCATGAAATTAAGAAAGTAGTTTCACAACCTGTGTTATATCATTAGTTTTAATGAAATTAAGTATGTAGTTTCTCACACAGTGTTGTATCGGTAGTTTTGATGAAGTTAAGCAAGTGGTTCCACAACAGTGTTGTATCGTTAGTGTTCATGGAGTTAAGCGTGCGATTTCACAAAAAGTGTTGTATCATTAGTTTTCATGGAGTTAAGCGCGTACTTTCACAAACAATGTCGTATCGTTAGTTTTCAAGAACATAAATGCATGTAGAGTCTCAAACAGTTTGGTATCGTTACTTTTCATCAAGGTAAACATGTTGTTTCTCAAACAGTATTGTATCGATAGTTGTCATGAAGTTAACCAAGTAGTTTCACAACCAGTGTTATATCGTTAGTTTTCATGAAATTAAGCATGTAGTTTCTCACACAGTGTTGTATCTGTAGTTTACATGAAGTTAAGCAAGTAGTTACACGAAAATTGTTGTATCGTTAGTTTTCAAGAACATAAGCATTTACAGTCTCAGTTTGGTATCATTAATTTTCATGAAATTAAGCATGTAGTTTCTCATACAGTGTTGTATCGTTAGTTTTCATGAAATTAACCCTGTAGTTTCTCACACAGCGTTGTATATGTAGTTTCCATGAACATAAGCAGGCAGAGTCTCAAACAGTTTGGTATCGTTAGTTTTCACCAAGTTAAGCATGTTGTTTCTCAAACAGTATTGTATCGATAGTTTTCATGAAGTTAAGCAAGCATATTTTCAAACAGTGTTGTATCGTTAGTTTTCATGAAGTTTAGCTTGTAGTTTCTCAAAAGTGTTGTATTGTGAATTTTCATGAAGTTAAGCACGTAGTTTCACAAACAATGTTGCATGGTTAGTTTTCATGAACATAAGAATGTAGAGTCTCAAGCAGTTTGGTATCATTAGTTTTCATCAAGATAAGCATGTTATTTCTCAAACACTATTGTATCGATACTTTTCATGAAGTTAAGCAAGTAGTTTCACAACCAGTGTTATATCGTTAGTTTCATGAAGTTAAGCAGGTAGTTAAACAAACAGTATTGTATCATTAGTTTCCATGGAGTTAAGCGCGTAGTTTCACAAACAATGTTGTATCGTTAGTTTTCATGTTCATAAGCATGTAGAGTGTCAAACAGTTTGGTATCGTTAGTTTTCATCAAGTTAATCATGTTGTTTCTCAAACAGTATTGTATCTGTAGTTTTCATACAGTTAAGCAAGTAATTACACAAACAATGTTATATCGTTAGTTTTCATGAACACAAGCATGTACAGTCTCAAACAGTTTGGTATCATTAGTTTTCTTGAAATTAAGCATGTAGTTTCTCACACCGTGTTGTATCTGTAGTTTTCATGTAGTTAAGCAAGTAATTACACGAACAAGGTTGTATGGTTAGTTTTCATGAACATAAGCATGTAGAGACTCAAACAGTTTGGTATCATTAGTTTTCATCAAGTTAAGCATGTTGTTTCTCAAACAGTATTGTATCGATATTTTTCATGAAGTTAAGCAAGCAGATTCTCAAACAGTGTTGTATCGTTAGTTTTCATGAACATAAGCATGTAGAGTCTCAAAAACTTTGGTATCGTCAGTTTTCACCAGGATAAGCATGTTGTTTTTCAAACAGTATTGTATTGATAGTTTTCATGAAGTTAAGCAAGCAGATCTCAAACAGTGTGGTATCGTTAGTTTTCATGAAGTTTAGCTTGTAATTTCTCACAACAGTGTTGTATTGTCAATTTTCATGAAGTTAAGCGCGTAGTTTCACAAACAATGTTGTATCGTTAGTTTTCATGAACATAAGCATGTAGAGACTTAAACAGTTTGGTACCGTTAATTTTCATCATGTTAAGCATGTTGTTTCTCAAAGAGTATTGTATCGATAGTTTTCATGAATAAGCAAGTAATTACACGAAAAAGTTTGAATCGTTAGTTTTCATGAACATAAGCATGTAGAGTCTCAAACAGTATGGTATCGTTAGTTTTCACCAAGTAAAGCATGTTGTTTCTCAAAGAGTATTGTATCGATACATTTCAGGAAGTTAAACAAGTAGTTTCACAACCAGTGTTATATTGTTAGTTTTCACGAAGTTAAGCAGGTAGTTCCACAAACAGTGTTGTATCATTAGTTTTCATGGAGTTAAGCGCTTAGTTTCACAAACAATGTTGTATCCTTAGTTTTCATGAACATAAGCATATAGAGTCTCAAAGAGATTGGTATCGTTAGTTTTCATCAAGTTAAGCATGTTGTTTCTCAAACAGTGTTGTATCGTTAGTTTTCATGAAATTAAGCCTGTAGTTTCTCACACAGTGTTGTATCGGTAGTTTTCATGAAGTTAAGCAAGTAGTTAAACACACAGTGTTTTATTGTTAGTTTTCATGGAGTTAAGCGGGTGGTTTCACAAACAATGTTGTATCGTTAGTTTTCATGAAAATAAGCATGTAGAGTCTCATAAAGTTTGGTATCATTAGTTTTCATGAAGTTAAGCAAGCAGATTCTCAAACAGTGTTGTATCGTTAGTTGTCATGAAATTTAGCTTGTAGTTTCTCACACAGTGTTGTATTGTGAATTTTCATGAAGTTAAGCGCGTAGTTTCACAAACAATGTTGTATCGTTAGTTTTCATGAATATAAGCATGTAGAGTCTCAAACAGTTTGGTATCATTAGTTTTCATCAAGATAAGCATGTTGTTTCTCAAACACTATTGTATCAGTAGTTTTCATGAAGTTAAGCAAGTAGTTTCACAACCTTTGTTATATCGTTAGTTTTAATGAAATTAAGCAGGTAGTTACACAAACAGTGTTGTATCATTAGTTTGCATGGAGTTAAGCGTGTAGTTTCACAAACAAAGTTGTATCGTTAGTTTTCATGAACATAAGCATGTAGAGTCTAAAACAGTTTGGTATCGTTAGTTTTCATCAAGTTAAGCATGTTGTTTCTCAAACAGTATTGTATCTATATTTTTCATGAAGTTAAGCTAGTAGTTTCACAACCATGGTTATATCATTAGTTTTCATGAAATTAAGCATGTAGTTTCTCACACAGTGTTGTATCGGTAGTTTTCATGAAGTTAAGCAAGTTGTTACACAAACAGTGTTGTATCGTTATTTTCATGGAGTTTAGCACGTAGTTTCACAAACAATGTTGTATCGTTACTTTTCATGAACATCAACATGTAGTGTCTCAAACAGTTTGGTATCGGTAGTTTTCATCGAGTTAAGCATGTTGTTTCTCAAACAGTATTGTATCTGTAGTTTTCATACAGTTAAGCAAGTAATTACACAAACAATGTTATATCGTTAGTTTTCATGAACATAAGCATGTAGAGTCTCAAACAGTTTGGTATCGTTAGTTTTCATGGAGTTAAGCATTTTGTTTCTCAAACAGTGTTGTATCATTAGTTTGCATGGAGTTAAGCGCGTAGTTTCACAAACAATGTTGTATCGTTAGTTTTCATGAACATAAGCATGTAGAGTCTCAAACCCTTTGGTATCGTTAGATTTCACAAAGTTAATCATGTTGTTTCTCAAGCAGTATTGTATCAATAGTTTTCATGAAGTTAAGCAAGCAGATTCTGAAACAGTGTTGTATCGTTAGGTTTCATGAAGTTTAGCTTGTAGTTCCTCCACAGTGTTATATTGTGAATTTTCATGAAGTTAAGTGGGTAGTTTCACAAACAATGTTGTATCGTTAGTTTTCATGAACATAAGCATGTAGAGTCTCAAACTGTTTGGTATCGTTAGTTTTCACAAAGTTAATCATGTTGTTTCTCAAGCTGTGAGGAGCCGCCCTCGCTATCGCTATTGCCGTTAGAAGATGGCGCTGACATCAGCTGTCAGTTGGAGTTAACCGTTAGAAGATGGCGCTGACATCTGCTGTCAGTTGGAGTTAACCGTTTAAGCTGTGCCTCTCCCGTGGCGTCATCTGGGGTGATGTGCAAACCACCAATCCCAGCTCTACACGTCTCACTCGGAGCTCCTAGGCATATATAAGGGGCTGGGTTTCTTAGCTTGGGGTCTCCCTCTAAGAAGCTGATCATCTATCTCTCAAGATGCATTAAAGCTTTACTGCAGAAGGATCCGAGTGTTCCACGTCGTTCTTGCTGGCGAGAAGGTAGAGCGGGACATCTGGTGCCGAAACCCGGGAACTCTTCAACATCGCCGGCGCCGCGGGAGACCCCTCGGAAGACAGGGCGGATTCAGAACTGCAGGGACGTAAGTTCAGAGAGGTATGCTTTATCCTGAACACCCCTTTTCTCGACTTTGGCCTTAGTTTGTCATCACCGTGGGACGGGTCAGTGGAGGCTTTGGTGCTAGTCCTGTTTGTCCTTCTCCTTCATCGTGGCTGGTGCTGACAGAACGGTGCTGTCAGTCTGGTGCTGTCAGTCTGGTGCTCTCAGTCTGGTGCTGTCAGTCTGGTGCTGTCAGTCTGGTAACGGAGTTGAGCGCCATTTTTTAGATAAGCCGCTAGCGCGATGGGGTTGTCACAGTCAGTGGTTACTGCCCTACAGACTGTGCTAAAACAAAGAGATCTTAAAATTGCACCAGGAACACTTCAAAATTTTGTGAAGGAGGTAGATAGAGTGCCACCATGGTATGCTTGTTCCGGGTCCCTCACTGTGGCCTCATGGAACAAGCTAGGTAAAGAACTAGACAGGAAGCATGCAGAAGGAGATCTCCACTTAGGTACCAAAGCCATTTGGAAGCTAGTTAAAAACTGCTTGGAGGATGAGGCCTGTCACCCTGCTATAATAGAAAGTCAAGGAACCTTAGAGGAAGTTCAGGATAGCATGTCAGAAACTGAACGGAGTGAGAGAATGGGAGCTCGCAAAAGGAAAGACATGTCTAAGAAAAAAGGCCCTCCCCAAGAAGTTAAGAAAGGGGGAGAGAAAGAAGGGAGTGATCATTCACCCCCTAACAAATCTAAGAAAAAGAAAAAGCCAGAATCTAGTCTATACCCTACAGTAGAGCTAGAAGCCTTGGAGCTAGATAATTCTGATTCTGACACTCTGTATTCTAGCGAAGAAGGTGGTCTAGAGGAGGAGGTGGCACGGTATGAGGAAGAAAGATATCACCCTGATAGACACCGGCCACTGAAAACAAAAATGAATGTGAGGCCACCACCTATAAATCCGGCGGGCTCACGCCTCTCAGCGCCTCCGCAGTATGAGCTTCGGCTGAATACTGGTACTGACTCCTTTTTACCTTTAGAGGAACGGAGAAAAATACAAGTAGCTTTTCCAGTATTAGAGAATGCGGAAGGCGGAAGAGTACATACCCCTGTAGATTACAATCAAATCAAAGAATTGGCCGAATCCGTTCGTAATTATGGGGTCAATGCTAACTTTACCACAATACAGGTGGAAAGGCTTGCTAATTTTGCCATGACTCCCACTGACTGGCAGACGACAGTGAAAGCAGTGCTTCCCAACATGGGACAATACATGGAATGGAAGGCTCTCTGGTATGATGCAGCCCAGGCACAAGCTAGAGTTAATGCCACGGCTGAAGATGAGAATCAGAGGCAGTGGACATTTGAAATGCTGACAGGTCAGGGTCAACATGCCCTTAATCAAACCAACTACATCTGGGGCGTCTATGGTCAGGTGTCGGCCGCCGCTATTAAAGCATGGAAGGCCCTCACAAAAAGGGGAGAGTCCAGTGGACACCTTACAAAGATTGTCCAAGGACCCCAAGAGCCATTTTCAGACTTTGTGGCCAGAATGACAGAGGCCGCCAGTCGCATCTTTGGTGATTCAGAACAAGCTATGCCCCTGATTGAGCAACTTGTCTATGAACAAGCAACCCAGGAATGTCGAGCGGCTATCGCCCTCGCAAAAGCAAAGGTTTACAAGATTGGCTCAGAGTGTGCAGGGAGCTGGGGGACCCCTAACCAATGCAGGACTAGCTGCCGCCATTTTACAAACGCACAGGCGTAGAGATTTATCTAGTCGAAAAGCTTGTTTTAATTGTGGGAGAATGGGGCACCTTAAGAAAGATTGTCAAGCCCCTGAAAGAACAAGAGAACTGAAGCTTTGCCATCGTTGTGGTAAAGGTTATCATAGGGCTAGCGAATGCAGGTCAGTCCGGGATGTAAAAGGGAGGCTTCTGCCCCCTATTGAAGAACCCAAGGTACCCCAATCAAAAAACGGGTCACGGGGCCCATGGTCCCAGGGCCCTCAGAAATATGGGAACCAATTTCAGAAAAGCAATCAAGAGGAAGTAGAGGCTTCCGAGGAACCCCCGGAATGGACTTGCGTGCCGCCTCCGACTTCTTACTCATGCCCCAAATGAATGTTCAACCGGTCCCAGTCCATTCCCCTGGACCTTTGCCCCCTGCCACCATTGGGCTTATTCTGGGCCGTGGCTCCTTAACTTTACAGGGACTCATTATATATCCTGGAATTGTTGACCCGTATCATAAAGAGGAGATTCAAGTTCTCTGTTCTAGCCCTCGGGGTGTATTTTCTATAAAGCAGGGAGATAGAATTGCACAACTGGTGTTGCTGCCCTCCCTCGGGGATGGAGAAACCTACACTTTACAAAAAAGGGCTATGGGATCTTCTGGAAGTGATTCAGCCTATCTGGCTATACCCCTAAATGAGAGACCTACAATAAAATTGTTAATTAATGGAAAAGAATTTGAAGGGATAATGGATACGGGAGCAGACAAAAGCATTATTTCACTCCATTGGTGGCCGAAGTCTTGGCCCACTGTTGTTTCATCTCATTCTCTACAAGGTCTTGGATACCAGTCCTCTCCTGCCATCAGTGCCTCAGCCTTAACCTGGCGGAATGCTGAGGGCAAACAGGGATGTTTTACCCCCTATGTGTTGCCACTCCCTGTAAATTTATGGGGACGGGATGTGTTACAAGCCATGGGCATGACCCTAACTAATGAATACTCCCCCAGGCATCAGCCATTATGGCAAAGATGGGGTATACAAAGGGTAGAGGCTTGGGTAGGCAAGAACAAGGCAGAATAAAACCCATTACGCAACACGGAAATCGGGGTAGAAAAGGACTGGGTTTTATTTAGGGGCCGTTGAGGCTTCACGACCCATACCATGGAAAACAGAGGAGCCGTTATGGGTCTCTCAATGGCCTCTATCCTCTGAAAAATTAGAGGCTGTCACAAGATTAGTGCAAGAACAGGAACGGCTGGGGCATCTAGAGCCTTCTACCTCCCCATGGAATACACCAATTTTTGTTATTAAGAAGAAATCTGGGAAGTGGAGATTACTCCATGACCTGCGGGCCATTAACAATCAGATGCATCTTTTTGGCCCTGTTCAAAGAGGCCTTCCTTTGCTTTCTGCACTTCCTCAAGATTGGAAGCTTATTATTATAGATATTAAGGATTGTTTCTTCTCTATTCCACTTTACCCACGGGATAGACCAAGGTTTGCCTTCACTATCCCTTCTCTTAATCATATGGAACCAGACAAGAGATTTCAGTGGAAGGTACTGCCGCAAGGCATGGCCAATAGCCCAACAATATGTCAGCTGTATGTGCAGGAGGCTTTGGAGCCAATTAGGAAGCAATTTACATCTTTAATCGTTATCCATTATATGGACGGTATTCTTATTTGTCACAAAGAGTTAGATGTTTTACAAAAGGCTTTTCCCATGCTGGTGGCTGAATTAAAACAGTGGGGATTAGAGATTGCCTCAGAAAAGGTTCAAATTGCAGGTACAGGCCTCTTTTTGGGCTCAATGATTACTCCCAAAAATATAATTCCTCAGAAAATA
>NW_024435213.1:0-5431 GCF_017639785.1 Mesocricetus auratus | reverse complement strand
AATAGGAGAGGAGGCTGGGAGTCCAGGGAAGCAGCTGTTCCTCTGGCAGCATCAGGTAAACAGGCAGGCTTCCCGGCCTATGTTCCAGTGCCTGCAGATCGCCTGGGAACTGCACAGAGCTCCCAATCCTGGCAGGAGCCAAGCACCCCAGACTCCAGATCTTCGCTCCCACCAACAAGACCAGGAAACCAGAAGACCCAGGGAGACCAGGGGAGTAGCTGTTCTGGACCAAGTACAACAGGACCCAGCATAGGGTCCAGGGGACCAGGTAAGAGGATAAGCGCCCCAGATTCCTGTTCTTCTTCTCCACCCACGGGACCAGTTTTCGGCAAGGAATAGAAGAAACACCAGATTATTGGACTTGCTAGCACCCACCAAAAGGAAACTCTGGTCCCCAGACCAGTAAGGGGCTCTTTCTGCACCCACTAGAAGAAGCGATGGGAAAGAGACAATGCAAAAACACAGTCAGCAACAGAAAAACAAATATGACACCGCCAGATTCTAGAGACTCCACACCAGCAAGACCCCAACATTCCAATGCGAACTAAGCAGAAGAGAACGACCTTAAAAGCACTTTCATGAAAATGATAGAGGCCCTAAAAGAGGATATTGGAAAATCCTCAAGAAATGGAAGAAAAACAACCAAAAATGCAAGAAATGGAAGAAAAAACAAACCAAAAATGCAAGAATTGGAAGAAGAAACATACCAAAAAGGCAGAAATGGAAGAAGAAACAAAGCAAAAATGCAAGAAATGGTAGAAAAACAAACAAAAATGAAAAATGGAAGAAGAAACAAACCAAAAAAGGCAGGAAATGGAAGAAGAAACAAAGCACAAAATGCGAGAAATGGAACAAAAAGCAAACCAAAAAATGCAAGAAATGGAAGAAAGAACAAACCAAAAATTCATAAAAGGCAACAAACGGATGAACAGATAAACAGAAAATTGCAAGAAGCAATGCAAACACTGCAAGGGTTGAAAACTGAAATAGAGTCATTAAAAAACACACAATCTGAAGAAAGGCAGAAAATAGAAAAGCTGGACAAACAGTCAGGCACTACCAATACAAGCATTACCAACAGAATAGAAGAGATGGAAGAGAGAATCTCAAGTGTTGAAGATACGCTAGGAGAAATGGATTTATCAACCAAAGAAAACCTTAAATCCAACAAATCCTTAACACAAAACATCCAGGAAATATGGGACACCATGAAAAGACCAAACCTAAGAATAATAGGTATAGAAGAAGGAGAAGAAATCCACCTCAAAGGGGCAGAAGGAATATTCAACAAAATCATAGAAGAAAACTTGCCCAACCTTAAGAAAGACATGCCAATGAAGGTACAAGAAGCCTACAGAACACCAAATAGAGTGGACCACAAAAAAAATCCCCTCGCCACATAATAATCAAGACCCCAAACATACAGAATAAAGAAAGAATATTAAGAGCAGCTAAGGAAAAAGGTCAAGTAACATATAAAGGCAGACCTATCAGAATAACACCTGATTTCTCCATGGAAACTCTGAAAGCCAGAAGGTCCTGGATAGATATTCTACCTACACTAAGAGACCATGGATGCCAGCCCAGACTACTATACCCGGCAAAGATCTCAATCACTATAGACGGAGAAAACAAGATATTCCATGACAAAACTAGATTCAAGCAATATGTGTCCACTAACCCAGCCCTACAGAAAATTTTGGAAGGAAAACTCAAACCCAAGGAAGCTAACTACAACCAGAAAAACATAAGCATTAGAGAATCCCTCTCTACCAACAGCCAAAAGAACTAAGGGGTGAAATTCCACACATAATTCCACCAACAACAACCATCGCAAATCGAAGAAGGATGAGCAATCAATGGTCATTAATATCCCTCAATGTTAATGGCCTTAACTCACCCATAAAAAGACACAGACTAGCAGAATGGATTCGAAGACAGAACCCTTCCTTCTGCTGCATACAAGAAACACACCTCACCCTTAAAGACAGACATTACCTGAGAGTTAAAGGTTGGGAAAAAATTTTTCAATCAAATGGACCCAAGAAACAAGCAGGGGTAGCAATCCTAATATCTAACAAACTAGACTTTAAAATAAAATTAATCAAAAGAGATGAAGGAGGTCATTACATACTCATCACAGGTGAAACCCACCAAGATGAAGTGTCTATCCTGAACATCTATGCCCCAAATACAAAGGCATCCACATTCGTTAAAGAAACATTATTAGAACTCAAATCTCATCTAAAGCCCCACACAGTTATAGTGGGAGATTTCAACACACCACTATCACTACTAGACAGGAATACCAAACAGAAACTCAACAAAGAATCAAAAGGTCTAATAGAAGTAATGAGCCAACTGGGATTAACAGATATCTATAGAACATTTCATCCACATAAAAAAGAATATACCTCCTTCTCACCACCACATGGAACCTTCTCAAAAATCGACCACATACTTGGCAACATATCAAACCTCAGCAGCTACAAAAAAATTGGAATAACTCCATGCATCTTATCAGACCACCATGCTTTAAAATTAGAATTCAACAACAACACAAATTGCAGAAAACCTACAAACTCATGGAAATTGAATAATGCTCAACTGCACCATCCCTGGGTCAAAGAGGAAATAAAAAAAGAATTTAAAGACTTCCTCAAATTCAATGAGAATGAATACACAACATACCCAACCTATGGGACACTTTGAAAGCCGTGCTACGGGGGAAGTTCATAGCGCTAAGTGCTCACATGAAGAAACAGGAGAACAGTTATACCAGAGAATTAACATCACAGCTGAAAGCTCTAGAACACAAAGAAGCACACTCCCCCAGGAGGAGTAGATGCCAGGAAATAATCAAATTGAGGGCTGAAATCAATAAAGTAGAAACCAGGAAAACAATACAAAGAATCAATGCAACGAAGAGTTGGTTCTTTGAGAAAATCAACAAGATAGACAAACCTTTGTCAAAACTTACCAAACAGCAGAGAGTGAACACGCAAATTAACAAAATTAGAAATGAAAAGGGGGATATAACAACAGACTCTGAGGAAATCCAGAGAATCATTAGGTCATACTTTGAAAACCTGTACTCCACAAAATTCGAAAATTTAAAGGAAATGGATGACTTCCTGGACAGCTATCAATTGCCAAAACTAAATCAAGAACAGATAAGCAATTTAAATAGACCTATAACCCCTATGGAAATAGAAGCTGTCATCAAAAGTCTCCCAACCAAAAAAAGCCCAGGTCCAGATGGCCTCAGTGCAGAATTCTACCAGAAATTCAAAGAACAGCTTATACCAATTCTTCTCAAAGTGTTCCACACAATAGAAGCAGAAGGGTCTTTGCCAAACTCTTTCTATGAGGCTTCAATAACCTTGACCCCAAGCCACACAAAGATACAACTAAGAAAGAGAACTTCAGACCAATATCCCTCATGAACATTGATGCAAAAATACTCAATAAAATACTGGCAAATCGGATCCAAGAACACATCAAAGCAATCATTCACCACGATCAAGTAGGTTTCATCCCAGGGATGCAGGGATGGTTCAACATACGAAAATCCATCAACTTAATCCACCATATAAACAAGTTGAAAAACAAAAATCACATGATCATCTCACTAGATGCTGAAAAAGCCTTTGACACAATCCAACACCCCTTCATGATAAAGGTCTTGGAGAGATCTGGGATAACAGGGACATACTTAAACATAATAAAAGCTATATACAGTAAACCAACAGCTAACATCAAACTAAATGGACAGAACTCAACGCAATTCCTCTAAAATCAGGAACAAAACAAGGCTGTCCACTCTCTCCATATCTTTTCAACATGGTACTTGAAGTTCTAGCTATTGCCATATGACAACAAAGGGGGATCAAGGGGATACAAATTGGGAAGGAAGAGGTCAAACTTTCACTGTTTGCAGACGATATGATAGTTTACATCAATGACCCAAAGAACTCTACCAGGGAACTCTTACAACTGATTAACACGTTCAACAAAGTGGCAGGCTACAAGATCAACTCAAGAAAATCAGTAGCCCTACTATATACAGATGATAAAAGGGCTGAAGGAGAAATCAGAGAAACATCACCCTTTACAATTGCCACAAACAACATAAAATACTTGGGGTAATGCTAACCAAACAAGTGAAAGACCTGTATCGTAAGAAATTTGAATCTTTATAGAAAGAAATTAAAGAAGCCCTCAGAAAATGGAAAGATCTCCCATGCTCTTGGATAGGTAGGATCAATGTAGTAAAAATGGCAATCCTGCCAAAAGCAATCTACAGATTCAATGCAATCCCCATTAAAATCCCAGCACAATTCTTCACAGACCTTGAAAGAACAATAATCAATTTTGTTCCCAGGATAGCCAAAACAACCCTGTTCAACAAGACAACGTCCGGAGGCATCACCATCCCTGACCTCAAGCTCTACTATAGAGCTATAGTCCTGAAAACAGCTTGGTATTGGCACAAACATAGACAGGTAGACCAATGGAATCGAATTGAAAATCCGGGTATTAACCCACACACGAACGAACATCAGATCTTTGACAAAGAAGCTAAAAATATACAATGGAATAAAGAAAGCATCTTCAACAAATGGTGCTGGCATAATTGGAGACTGGCATGTAGAAGAATGCGGATCGATCCATGTCTATCGCCATGCACAAAACGTAAGTCCAAATGGATCAAAGACCTCAACATAAATCCAGCCACACTGAACCTCTTAGAAGAGAACGTGGGTGGTACCCTTGAACTAATTAGTACAGGAGACAGCTTCCTGAGCATAACACCAGTAGCACAGACAGTGAGTTCAACAATTAATAAATGGGACCTACTGAAACTGAGAAGCTTCTGTAAGGCAAAGGACACAGTCAGCAAGACAAAAAGGCAGCCCACAGAATGGGAAAAAATATTCACTAATCCCACATGTGATAGAGGGTTGATCTCCAAAATTTACAAAGAACTCAAGAAGCAAGTCTCCAAAACACCAAAGGACCCTATTAAAAAGTGGGCTGCAGAACGAAATAGAGAGTTTTCAATAGAGGAGTCTAAAATGGCTGAGAGGCACTTGAGAAAGTGCTCAACATCCTTAGCCATCCGGGAAATGCAAATCAAAACAACTCTGAGATACCATCTCACTCCTGTCAGAATGGCTAAAATCAAAAACACCAATGACAATTTATGCTGGAGAGGATGTGGTGAAAGGGGGACACTCCTCCATTGCTGGTGGGAGTGCCAACTGGTTCAGCCACTTTGGAAAGCAGTATGGAGATTCCTCAGAAAAATGGGAATAAACCTACCACAAGACCCAGCAACTGCACTCTTAGGCATATATCCAAAAGATGCCCATTCATATAACAAAGATGTCTGTTCCACTATGTTCACAGCAGCTTTATTTGTAATTGC